>NW_015094510.1:2252212-2253748 GCF_001431845.1 Calidris pugnax
ACCCCCCCACCCCCCCGTAGCCTCCCGCATGCAAAGCGCCAGCGCATTGTCCCCTGACAGCTGATGCTTATCGTGCCGCTGGGGGTATTGTGTTTCAGCTCGTGGCACCGGGAAAAACCTTCGCAACTTTCTTTTGAAGTTAAATGGCTTCATTTTGTTGCCATGTCTGAATAACTCTCCGAAGAACTAGAGTGACCCAAAAAGGCGACCCGGTGACAACGCCCGTCCCACCGACCTGTTCCTCCTCCGCTCCCTCCGAGCTTTTTGCCCGGGAAGGTCCCCTCGGAGGCAAAAGGGGAGGGAGGCTCCTCATCCAGCCCCCAGTTGCATCGTCATTAAATTTTATTTTATCCTACCGGGGCATGCAAAACATGGAGCAAAAAAATACAAGTTTAAGTAATTTGTTTGTATTCTTATCTATAGGAGTTGGAAATTAACAGCCCCGCTAGTTTACTGTTAAGCCTGGAGAGCGAGAGATTGCTTTGCAAACATTACAGTTATTATGTCTGCAGTTGGTACTCTTTGTATAAATTATTGATCAGCCATCTTATTTTTCTTTCTGCTTAATGGATATTATAGCATCGCCGTTTACACGCCGTAGTTAAGGTTGTGTCAGCACTTCCATTTATAACATCCCCCCTCTTCCCCAGAGTTTATAACTCTCCATAAAACCCCGCTCTGGGCTTGAAACTTTTCAAGGAAGGGGCTTGGACTTTTAAAGGTGTGTCCCGTCCCCCCGTCAATGAACAATTTAAAACATTTGTCTGCTTTTTTAAAATATTCAATAATAAAGGTAAACCACCACCCCCACACACACGCTGTGAACGTTTCTCATTCACTTAAGCTACCCGGGGAGGAGAAGGCTGCGTCTCGCAGCCTGTCAGTTTATAGATGAAAAAGAACCCATCGTGCATTATTATTATTAATAATTTTTTTTTAAATTATTAGTAAGGGAAACAATTAGTGCCCGAGCGGCTGCCGAGCCGCCGCCCTCCGCCCCGCCGGCCCCGGGGGCCCGATCTGACGGCGGCCGCCCCGAGCCCCGCGGCCGGGGGACACCCGGGGGGGAAGATGCCGGCGTCCCTCGCCTCTCCTGGCCGCGGGGCAGGACGAGGGGTCCTCCGGGCACCGGCGGAGCATCGGAAAAGCGGGGACGTTTAAGCACAGGGAGCCCGTGTTTGGAAGGGAAGGGGGGGGGGGAAGGAGGGGGGTCTGAAGCACGGGAAAGGGCACCTCAGACTAGATCACGGCTTTAATACCACGGCAGGGGCTTTCTACTTTATAATTATTGCTCTGAGCGACTTTTGCTACCTGTTGGTAGGTGAATTAAGACGTTGGACCGAGGAGCTCTAACGAGAGCCCGGGTAGGATTCGGGCATCACCCCCCCCACACCCCGGGAGGGGGCTCCCCGGTTGTTCCAGTTGAGGCGGGGGGGGGCCGGTTTGTCATTTCCCTCCCATCCCGCCGGTGGCTCTCGGTCCACAAGGTGAGTGGCAGCCGGCAGGCCCCCCACCAGCCACCCCCAGAGGGGAACC
>NW_015094510.1:2253857-2258771 GCF_001431845.1 Calidris pugnax
GGTGGGTGTAGGGGCCGTAGTTGAAATCGTAAATAAGCAAGGAGCTTAATTGGCGTTTGGTATTCCCGATTTGCATATGTGCGCTTGTGCGTGGGTGTGGGTGCGTCCGCGCGTGGATGTGTGCGTGTCGGATGCGGGGAAGGATGGAGGGAGGGAAGGGATGAGCCGTCGGTTATAGCGCGGCTCAGTCCGGCGCGTCCCGGCTCGGAGCATCACTTTAGCATCACCGGAGATAACGCCCCGGCTCTCCCGGGGACGGAGGGGGAAGAACCGAAGGCAGGATACTCTCTGGGGCTAAATCCTGCCCTTCTGCTGGGGCAGGGGGGGTGGGGTGGGGGGTCGCCCGCGGAGCGGGGGGAAGATGCCGGCGTCCCTCGCCTCTCCTGGCCGCGGGGCAGGACGAGGGGTCCTCCGGGCACCGGCGGAGCATCGGAAAAGCGGGGACGTTTAAGCACAGGGAGCCCGTGTTTCGGTGGGGAGAGAGGGATGGAGCGGCTGAGAGAACTAATTCCGTCAGGGAAGACAGCGACTTAAGTGGGGTGGGGGGGGGTGAAATCGTAAATAAGCAAGGAGCTTAATTGGCGTTTGGTATTCCCGATTTGCATATGTGCGCTTGTGCGTGGGTGTGGGTGCGTCCGCGCGTGGATGTGTGCGTGTCGGATGCGGGGAAGGATGGAGGGAGGGAAGGGATGAGCCGTCGGTTATAGCGCGGCTCAGTCCGGCGCGTCCCGGCTCGGAGCATCACTTTAGCATCACCGGAGATAACGCCCCGGCTCTCCCGGGGACGGAGGGGGAAGAACCGAAGGCAGGATACTCTCTGGGGCTAAATCCTGCCCTTCTGCTGGGGCAGGGGGGGTGGGGTGGGGGGTCGCCCGCGGAGCCAGCGAGGTGACCCGCGGAAGTAAAGCCGGCACAAGATGCGCGGGTTGGGCAGGGCGGGTGGCAGCTGCCAAGCCCCCAACAATTCCTCTCCCAAGTCCTTGTGATGCGCAGCCACCGCTTCCAACCCTCCAGCTGAGAGACCCACCTTAAACCATCAGCCCAGCTCATAACTTTGCCCCCAGATTCTCGTCTTTAAAGACTTTTTAAAAGTTATTTTTAATGGCTCTTGAAGTTTCTCCGCTTCTATTCTTCCATAACTTTTTTTTTTTTGGTGTGTATGTGTGTGTTAAGCAGGCACCCTACGTAAATACAAACTGCAGTCAACAGAACGTTTACAGCAACCTCGCCGTGTATTCTGGACTTTTTATGATATATGGTGGACTGTTCAGAAGTGTATGCTATTGTTAAAGCTGTTTGTGCCGGGTGTGCTAATGCACTGTTTGATTGAGTGAATTAGCAGTCATAACAATCTGGCAGTCTGGCCATAGAAGTGTGCTCAAATTGATTTGTGTTATGGCTGGACTGGAAAATCTAGTGTTAGTTGTTTTTTGCCCTGGGGCATTGTTTGTACCAAACTCCACTTTTCATTTAATTTTCCAATACATTTTTGAAAGACCAAAAGGTTTCTGATCAACGTTTGCTGCACTTTATTATTATTCAGTTATTAAAAATATCCTATGAGTAATTTCAGGTTCCCCAAAACCTTGCTTTCAATTAGAGTAAACATAATTAGCGTGACGTCGTGCTTGGAATGGTAAATCTCCCTTTGTATCTATTAAGCATGTTATCTACTTGTCCTGTCACTGAAAGGAATCCAGTTTGTATTTGTATTGGACAAGGTCTGTGCTAATTTGACTATAATGCAACAATTAGAAAAACAGCACTGCAGTATCCAGTTTCTTATTACTGGTACAACACTTCACATCAATCTCAACTGTATTCATCGTCTTTTCAATGTTTAGTAAATATCTTGGTGGAAGGGCAAAAAAAAAAAAAAAAAGGATCCCAATTCACAGACTGAGATTTCTGTGAGTCTATTTTCCTGAGGGATGCGGGGGGGGGGAATTCGCTATGAGGTCCCTCCCTCTTTCTCAGTCTTCCCTCTAAATAACAGATTGCTCCTGAAAGGAGGATTGCTGTTCGAGACCCGGGAGATTAAAAGCAAAACAGAACTTACCTTCTCCTCGCCAGTTACTTGCTCCTTTCTTAGAACCTTCGGCTCAGCAGTCGTTTGTCAGAATTATAATGCAGCATGATTAAACCTAAAACATTACTCTATTGATCACACAGAAAGCTTTGTGAAAGCATTTAGCTGCTTCTCTTCAGAAACCGGTGAACAAAATAGGTCACTAGACAAGGAGAAGACAAAATACAAGACAGAGAGGTGTTCCTCAGGAAAATAAATTCAAAAGAAATGCGGGGGGGGGGGGAAAAATACTGGGGATGAACTTAACACGGTAATACACTATTCATCCCTACCAGGTGCCTGTCTCCTGTGTGCTTCCCCTCCCCCCGGACCATTCCTCCACACACGTTCAGAAGATAAATACTTTTCTGGGTGCTTTTTTTTTTTTTTTTTTTCTCCTGAATGAATTTAAATATTTAATTATCAATAATAACTGAAGAAGGGGGAGGGTGCTGATGTACTATTCTATCTCCTGTCAGTCAGGTATTCAGATTCCTTAAAACGCAACAGCTACAATGCATTTTCTAATTGCATTTTACCCTTTACAGCTGCCCTCAAAATTGTAATTTAATAAAATAGTGAACTCCATATCAGTCTTTTTTTAGAGCAATAAATTACAATCACTGTCAATGCAACTTGCTGCTTTAACATACATTTTAATAAACCAAAATGGTCAAAAGGAAAAAAAGAGAGAGACAGATAAACAGAGAGAATACCTGCCCTGAACAGTTACATGAGCAGAACAGAAACCCTGCTTCAAACAATATTCCAGGAAAGAAATTAAAGACTTCTTAATTAGTGCAGCAATTAAGCTTTCTTGGTCGCATTTTAATCAGCCCAGGCCCTATCAAAGGACAAACAGAACGATTTGCAGGTCTTTGAATTTTAAACAGTCTTATTGATTTCAGCACCATAAGTCTTCACTTGACACAGGGAGAATTTTCAAATATCAGTTACAGTAATTTGAGTTTTGCTGATACCAACTCAGGGAGGAAAAAAAAAAAAAAAAGAAAACACCCAACAATATCATTACATGAAAGGGTCAGCGAGTAAGAGAAATGCAATCCAAAAAAGTTTACAAGGAGCAGCCTCAGGATTTGTTGGAGTGTTTGTGTGAGTCTATGTGCGAGTTAAAGATAAATCCCGTCGCTCCCCATAATCGTTAGAAACACTTACCAAGCCAGAAGCTTTGAGGGATCTTGAACCTTTTCATAAATCTCTTTCTTTCTAGGTTTCTAATCCCATTGTTGCATTGAAATGATCGAGGTTAACCCAAACCTGTGGCAGTAAACCCTTTCAAACTACATTTTCTTTATGTGGTGTTGAACCATGGGGATTATATACCCATGAGGGCACACAGCAAGAAGAAAAGCAGAAGGGCTGGTGAGCATCATGTTGTAGGGAAGGGAGAGAACAAATGAAATTACAGGTTTCCTAATTCAGAGTTCACTCAGATCTCCCAGTGGCACTATCACGCGTGTCTGGCTGTGTCCTGATCTTCTCAAGGATCTGCACTGTCTTCACAAGGTGTAAGAGAAGGTGAGAGGCAAAAGGATAGACGAGGCAAAGAAAATATGGACAGAGTCGGTTTTCTACAACTGAGAAGAGAAAGATGCGGTGTATTTACATTTCTAATTTACAAGTTTTATGCAACACTAGATCCCGACACTGGAACTCAAGTTGTACAAGCTCCTCCAGAGAGACATTCTGGAAAACACCTAAAAACGGCTTGAAGAAGTGTTACGGGGACACAAGACTTCAAAGCAAAATGCCACTTCGTATTTTCTTGGGTCTAATTGCCAATTTTAAAGATTTTAGGGCAGGATAGCTAAAATTTCACCAGCAAAGCACATCTTTACCGGCATTAGAACACAAATCCCCGTAGATTGAAGTACAAGAAGCAAGTAGACCATCTGAGCACAGTTTACATCTGATAATGTGGAAATTCCTCTGCACTGAATGACTCCAGTTGAGATTATCCACTCTGTAGATGTGTCATGCCGTGAGTCATATCTCACATCATACTATACTTTTTTTTTTTTTTTTTTTTAAAGAAAAAAAAAAAGCAGCAGCAATGGGCGCATACGTGCATCACCATTAATGAAGCACGCCGCGTATATTTTTAAAACTGGAAGAATTATGGACGCACCAAAGGGGTTTTTTGTTTTTTTTTTTTTGCCGCCGGCCCATCTCTTCCCACCTCCCTTTCTTCCCCCCCTTTTAAAAAAAAAAAAAAAACCCCTTTGGTGCGTCCATAATTCTTCCAGTTTTAAACATATACGTGGCGTGTTTAATTAATGGTGATATGGTGATGCACGTATGCGCCCATTGCTGCTGCTTTTTTTTTTTCTTTAAAAAAAAAAAAAAAACCCCTTTGGTGCGTCCATAATTCTTCCAGTTTTAAACATATACGTGGCGTGTTTAATTAATGGTGATATGGTGATGCACGTATGCGCCCATTGCTGCTGCTTTTTTTTTTTCTTTAAAAAAAAAAAAAAAGCCGAGATCCCTGGAGAGGAGGCCGAGGGCGGCTCTGGGGTTGTCCCCCCCGCACCGACTCCGCCGCCCCCCGCACCCCCAGCTCCCGCAACACGTGCGACGGCTCCAGCCCCAACTCCGGCCGCGGGCACGGCCCCCGCCACCGCGCATGCGTGGGCAAGCGCAGCGGCTGACTTTGCGCGCTATACCTGGCCGCGCCGGGGCGGGGGAGAGGGGGGGGGTAGGGAGTCGTTGCGCGCTTTTTGCGCGCCGCCACCTGTTGCGCGGCAGTGCCCGCCTTCCCCTCTCCTAAGTTAACTTGGGTGCCGCCGCAGCCCCTTCCCTGCGGTTTCCCGGCGGCGCTGCCC
>NW_015094510.1:2261647-2317146 GCF_001431845.1 Calidris pugnax
GGGGACTGGCAAAAGAGGACATTCCTGCTGGAGCGGCGGCCCGCTTGGGGACTGAGGGAAGGGATGGATGGGGCGCGGGGCCGCCTTGTCTCTCCGTCTGGAGGGTACGGGGCTCAACCGGCTTGATAAGGAGGAGGGATGGCAGAGCTGCCGTGACCCCCACAGCCCCGCCGTCGGGAGCGCCTCCGCTTCCCGGGGGGCTCCCCCTGCTTCCATCCGGGGGGGAGGAGGGAAGAGAAAGCTCCGGTCCTGGGGTGGTGGGAACTTCCCCGGGGAGGCGGCAGGCAAAGTCCCGAGGCTACTTTTTTTTTTCTTTTTTTTTTTTTTTTTAACCATCAGCTGCCAAACGAAAGTCTTCTCTGCTGGTGGACAGTAAAGAACTGATTGTACTTTTTTCTTTTTTTTTTTTTTTTTTTTTTTCAATAAGCTCAAATAAACCGAGAGCGGGCTCGTTTCACTTTCCTATTGTCAGATTTCAAGGTGCAGGCAAGAGCCAACACGTGGGGAATTAACCCCATCCCGCGCTCCTTCCCATCCCCATCCCCATCCCATCCCTAATGGCGGGGGAGTGTGTGTGTGTGACATTCCCTCCTCTCCTCCCGGTTATCCCGGGGCAGTGGGGACTCCAGGGGAAGCAGGGCACTTGCTCTGCCGGTAGCCGTGGCTGGCTGGATTGCTGGAGTTCCTGAATATTCAGGGCAGCAGGACAAAACAGCCTGGAATAACTTCCCAGCGCTGACAGAACTGTAGCTGCTCGGGGTAACTCTGCTGTTGTTTTCATGTGGAATCAACATGAATATTAATAGCTGCTCTTAGACGATTTTTAATTTTTTTAAAATTTTTTTTTTAAATTTTTTTTTTTTTGGGGGGGGTGGCATGTAACTTGTAAAAACTCTGCGCCAGTTCCAAGATGCGAGCCTTAAAATAAACTGATGGAAGTTTTATTTTGCCACGGTCGTACTGTGTGAATCGTAATTTGAACACGTGAAATTAAAAAAAAAACAACTTTTGGGGTGGTCTTTTTTTTTATTATTATTTATTTTTTTTAATTTTTGTTTTTGTTTTGGGAGGGAGAGTTACAGGGACACCAATTCCTGGGCTTGGCAGGGCTGTGAAAGGGTTTGGCAGGCTGGTTGTAACATGGGTTGATTATTGTCAACGGCACGGAATCGGCTGTGTTTCAGCTGTTCCTGAGGTCTGCTGTGTTGTCATCCAGCGCAGTAGAAATTACAGTAGTGGGTTCGGAAGTGGATAGGATTTGACCCTTAAAAAGCGTAATTGTAGTAGACTTATTTATACATCCATTAAGCAAATAACTTAATGGAAAGGGTATACAATAGGTATGCAAAATGTATTATTACAGCATAGACGAATCAAGCAAAGTGGGTCAGTGAGTTTTGGTCAAAATGGATGATATCATCAGAAGATAAAACTATATTTACTTTCTGTATGTCCCCTCCAGTGCATTTCATTCTGATTCTTCTCTCCTTACAAATAAATTATTTGTAATTATTTCTGACGTTAGGGTAATTACGTGGGGTATTTTGATCTACTCAGTTTAGTGATTTAAGCGACCTTTCCAGCCTCTGGGTTACTGCATACTTTAGCCGGGTGATGTCTTTTTGTATCCTGGGTGGACACTTGCTGTTTAGATGGAAGCTGTAAGAGCCAACTCCATCCTAGCGGCTAAATTGTTATATTCATCAGATTGAAAAAATTTGAACCAGCATCTTATCACTGTTATATTTGTCTCATAATCAGCTGATGCACTCGAATACGCTAATCCCTTTTTGGAAAGCTTCATCAAGGTTAATACGTTATTTAATCAAAAAAGGCATCCAAATAAAGCCATTACTTTGTTGTTCTTTAAATGGATTGAATCGTTAGTTGCCAGTTGCTGTGGAAATAATTTGTAATAACTTATTTCGAGATGGAAAAGTTTTAGATGTGCTTCACCAAAATGATACATTTTAACTGTGATATTGCTATTTAAAAAAATCAATAAAACAAAAATCAATAAAACACCAAGGGATTTTCTATTGAATGCTTAATGTGGAGGTCTGTAAAGTGAATTGGTTTCTGTGTTTATTTGTGATACTACTAATAATAACATGATACTAAAGGACCTTTGTCTAAATTAGGCTTCTGTATCAGTTCACTGGAAAAATAAGCTTCCGTTATGGAAGATGACTTTTCTTTTCTGGTCATACTGACCTTTGCTTTTATTTTCCTCATAAAAAGCCCTGGTCGCCAAACAGAAATCCAGGAAATAGCAAACTGTGCATTTAGCTTACATTCCGATTAAACGTTTTGACGTTAATGGGATGCTAGAAAGCCATATGCCAAACAAATAGGGGAAGGATAAAGGCAAAACGTGGAAAATATTTTAAAGCTACTAGATGCCAATCGAGTCAGGTTTCTTGAATGTCTGCGTGAAAGAGAGTAGCGAACTGTGCACTGGATGTCACCTGCCTAGGATTAATGACCTGGAAGCTATTGATCCCAGATTGTTTCTGGTCTCTTGTGTTTTGAGCACTTGTCGTGGAATTTTACCATGCTGGGTCTCTCCGTGGAGTTTTCCCATAGTCTTAGGCTTTGGATCGTGCCCACCCGAGTAAAGACTAAAAGCGTGTGCCTTCTTCTGACCTCCCTCCTGTGGCTGGGATATGTTAATCTTTTCTGACATCTGAAGATGATTTTGAATGAGTTCATTGACATTCATACTTAAAGGGGAGAATTATTTGCACTGTTTGGAAGCTATTTACAAATTTTGGAAAGCAACCTAATTGATTTTTGAGTATAAAGGGGAAAGATGCCGAACATGAAACAATTCTCCTTCCAAGCCTGCCTTACACGGCAGTTATTCAGTCTCTCTTTTGCTGTCTTCTGTTCCTCTCAAATTATTTGGACCTGGCATGTGCTTGTTTACTGAATACTGCACACTTGCATAGTTGGGTTTGGGTTTTGTTTTTGGTTTTTTTTTCTGTTTATACTAATTAAAGGAGTATCTCACCCAGATAGCTTCGTACAGCTCATAGATATTTTAAATTAACAGGTCAGCAAGTGCAGCTGGAAGGAATGTCAAATATATAGTATCTGTGGTTTATATTGATGACCTTCCTTCTTGCCACAGATTACTAAAATATAATCAGCAGAAATATGGTAGGTTTTACAAGCGAAGACGACTTCTGGAAGGCCAGAGGATAAATCGTAGTAACTATAAAGAAGGAGTAAAAGGTTTGGAGGTGGCTTCCTCAGACTTAAAAAAAAGCTAAAAGACTCCAGCCGCTCGCAATAACAGAACTTTAATATACATCTTACGGTATTTATTTATCGGTAAATATTACAAACCAGAATCTGAGATCTTTGGACTGTACTTACTGCAACAGAACAGTCTATTTATCCCTTTAATCCGATAGTTAGTCCCTGGCAGTAGCCTGGTGTGTGATACTTGAGGAAGGGGACACTTGTCCCCAGTGAAGGTGCAGCGCTGCCGGTGCTGGTCCTCTGCAGGGATGGGATGTGAGGGGCTGCCAGGGATGGGCAGGGGGACATTTTTTTCCTGAATTCTTCACATGATTTGATTAACTCCTCCTTTATCTTATAGCTGTGAATATTGGTAAAGTTTGTGAGGTGTTTTTTTTTTTTTTTTTTAGAAATCTTTTACTGGTAGAAATGCTCACAGCTTTGCTGTCAGTTTCGTATCAACTTTGCTTAGGAGAAGGTGTGTGAAAGCAGAGCGGATAGATTTGTTATTTCCACAAATCACTGCTCTCTCTCTGTTCGTTTTTTTTTTTTTTTTGTAGAAATCTTTTACTGGTAGAAATGCTCACAGCTTTGCTGTCAGTTTCGTATCAACTTTGCTTAGGAGAAGGTGTGTGAAAGCAGAGCGGATAGATTTGTTATTTCCACAAATCACTGCTCTCTCTCTGTTCGGATGCTGGGTTCGATTTTAGGCCTCTGCTCTCTCTCTGGAGCTGCCAACGCCGTGCCGGGGGCTGCTGATCCCACCTGGGATGCTGGGAGCCCGTGCCCCGCAGCGTCCCCCCCCTTACGGGCTCCCACACGGGGGTTCTCCTCCGCCACCCCTCAGCGCTGTAAACCAAAATGCACTTCAAGTAATCTTATTTACCACTCGTCTGCCTCATATTTTGTCATCTGGAGTGTGTTCCCAATGTTTGTTGGAAGTGATAATTTTGTTTGACTGCCGTTTAGTATTTCTTCTGTTTTCTCCTGTTACTAGATGGTTCCAGCCGGCTGTTTTTGCCTATCGCTGCGATTCATCATCTAAAGTGAATTGCATGTGAAGCAGAGAATTGTCATACGCTGGATTGAATTTTAATATTTTTCTTTTTGAACTATGTCATTAGATATATTAAATTATTTCTGCAATCTCTGCTGGCCTGGTACAGGTAGATCTCGTCCGGCGTTGCCAGCATTGCCTCTTCGTGGAGGAGCTTTACAAGTTTAGCTGTAAAAATTCATTTCTGGCTTCAGGGTAGCAGAGGGAGCAGTCAGAAAACTACCGAGTTTTATCAAAATTGTATGAGCCAGGGAACGGAGAGCCTGAAACAACCACGATGCCTGTCTGTTTTTAAGCAACAGGACTGGATTTAGATCCTCTTTGTTCTTTTATAAGTTAAATATGTTTTGTTTTAAAAATAAGTTTGGGGCATCTGCTTTGCATTATGAGTTAATTCCATTCATTGTTTTAAAATAGTTATTAACCTTTTGCAAATTACATACTGCACACGAACTGTAATTTTTTCAATAATCTTTAAATGTGCATACTGTAACAGCGCCATAATGTGGACTGACATAATATGAATTGACAGTAAATTTTTAGTTGCCTAAATACGTATTTAAATGATAGAGCTGAAGAGTCATCTGCAAAAAGCTATTATAATCCTGAGAGTTAATTCATATATAGATAATTTCTCCAGCGTACATTAAGGAAGAATTTTTCTTTTTCCATTATCATTTAAATTATTTTCGAAAACCCTGAAACATAAACCAAAAAATCTTTATATTTAGAATCAAGGTATGGCTGTGACTTGAAAGGACAAAATCCAGGTTGCTTCATGGGGTAACTTTATCCTTAACCCACTACGTTCTGCTTATTTATCTGATGCGGTGCTCAGTCAGGGGCATCTCCTAACAAGTGCTGATGTCTCATTTCATGAGCAGTGCAGAACACTGAAATGTAATCTGTTAAATACAGAACTTTAGCATTAACTGTGAATAACTGTGAACTGTTTTAAACTTCTTTTTTTTTTTTTTAATGGAAGAAAAAAGGGTAGTAGCATATTTTCCATAGCGTCAAGTGGAAAAATGCTGTCGCTGAATTTCGTGAGAGGAAGGATCAGCTTTTGACCATACTGTTAAGTCCCAGTTTGGAATTCTTTACTCTAAATCACTGATAGTGATGAGCTGGGAAACTACACCGGGGAAGGATAACTCTGTAAATGCTGTGCACTCGCATTCTCTCCTGTGAATTTCCCTGGGTCTCTTTTAGAGACGGGATGTTGGAGTGGAAGGACCCTGAGCGGCGGTTCAGGATGCGTTCACCAAAGCTAATGAAACCCCTTTGCGTGAGTTGCTGTTGAGGAAATGGATCACAACACGTATTTCAGTTCACGTTGCTTTAAACGTCGTTTTGTGATAATTAGATTTAGAGTCGACATCCTCCCGCCGCAGGTGTGCGAACGTAGACGGTGCGATCTGAAAAACTGTACGGAGAGATCCTGTAAATTGTGGGTATCCAAACACTTTATTAGGAATGAACAGAAACTTTCTAAAATAGTCTAAACCTGTTTTTTAATATCCTTAGTCATATGGTTTTGATGTAATAAAACAGTCTAATGTTTTTATTAGGCACCTCTGAGAACACTTGTGTGGGTGACACCTACATCACTTTCTGTTCACTAGTGTGTTTCGAGGTACCCTCTTCACTTCAAAACTAATTTACTCTAGGTGTTTTCTTTGCATCCCGTATACTTTCCATCTTCCTTGTGAAGAAGAAAGTTATTTTGGTATGAAAAAAGAAGCCTTTTTTTTCTTTTTTTTTTTTTTTTTTTTTGTCCCCCCCAATTTTTTTCCCCAAGACAGAGGGATTTATGTGCATTGGAAGGCTGGAATTAGCCATAAGTCCATAAACAGAAGAGCGGGTGCAATTAAAATTTCCCGGTGCACCTCACCGCACTAACTGGTTGTTATTTTTCCATTCAAATAAGAGGATGTTTTGGTAATGAAATTTTATTCATTGTTTGAATTCGTAGAATTATTCCCTAAATGAGCCAGGTGGCTAAATTCGGCTTAAATTTCATAACAAGCTTGGATTCAAGCAAAAGCTTTCAGAGTACTTTTCTTACTCATATTATACTTTAATGTGATACTGAAAATCCTGGAAAAAATGCGTCTTAGCTTTTAAGACATGTATTTTTTATGATTAATTTGTTCCTTAGATTGTATGACTAACTGAGAAGTGTGCATATAGGTGTGCATATAGACCCACCTGGCTGACAAGAACAGATTTCCATACTGGAATTGGATGGGGCTGGGGAGAAGGGGGAAGCAGGACGCTAAGTGGGACTGCTGCAAACATTTTAGCATAATTGACAGCTAAAATATATTTGTAACATTACGATGTCATGATTGAAGTTCATAACTCTGAATAATGTTTGTGTTAGAGCCCTTGTTAACGATGCTGTACTGAGAACAGGTAATAGGTATTTCACGCCTGGACCAAAAGCTGTTGTTCAGGATGTGTCTCAGAATGTGCTTGTATTTACAGATCCCTGTATGATAGCAATTTATTTTTAAATTTTACTTTTGGGAAATGCTTTGCTTTATTATTTTGCATAAAACAATTGTAAGGGATCAAAAATAAAGTACTCGTATAAAGTAAACTATAGAGGGAACAGGTAGTATGTATTTCATTACTATTTAATTACAGTGTTTGTAACCTTGATTTCAGGTTGTTCCCATGAATTATTTTTTATTAAATGAAGAGCTAGATCATGGTTTTATGTATGGGACAGAAAAAAACTGCTTTCGGGTACTGTATTTTTAAGAGGAGTACCAACAATGCATGACATTTTTACTGGTGATAAGTCTAGCCAGGCCTTCTTAATAGTTTGAGCATTCTTTAAAAAATAGTACTAAAGCTATTATTTTTGAGTTACACTTTTCCAAACGTAGTAAAAATAGAAACTCAATCTTTTAAATGGTTTTATATAATTTTTTAATGGGTGCCAGTGTTATCTGTCCTTATGAAGCATATAATTTGCTTCCAGTCTCCTGGCCTGCTGTAAAAACCTTTCTTTGTTGGAGAAGGTCACCTGTAGGACTTAGCTATTTACATTAAAATAAAAATGCCGTGGTTTTAAACCATATGCTTAACTTTAAGAATGTGGATAGTCCTGTTGCTTTCAATAGCCTACATACATCTTTTAAACCAAGCATATGCAAAATATATTTGGAAGTGCTATAAAAGACTCAGTTGACATCTTTGGTAGGAAGCTGTCTTACTGGACATTTGTAGGGACAGTTTGAAACCATTGAAAAAATGCTTTAGATTTGTGTCCTGTAAATTAACACTTGTTGCATAAATTAGATTCATGATGCAATTTTTAACATTTTTTGAGTATTGTCTTTCGTATGAATTGATTTTGGGAAGTCGGGGCAACATCTTGGCAAGGAACAAGTATCGGAATTTGGCGTAATCCCTGACTTCATACTCACTGCTGGGATTTTTTGTATTCCTTTTTGTAGAACAGAAGCAGCCTATCTCTTTTGGAAGGGAGCGGGCACTTCCAAGACGTGTGCCATGGCTGTCCCTTTTCCCATATTAGTTCTCGTACTCGCCTATAGTTTGGTGGGAAGAAAGTGAAACCATTTTCCAATTGTTTTGTGTTTCCTTAAATTTCTGCTTAACAGCTTAAAAAAAAAAAAGGAGGGGGAAGGAAAATGCCTCAGGTGCTATAAAGGCTATAATAAGGACTGATACAGATTGAAAGTTCTCTATTATTTTTTTTAATATATTTTTCCCATAGCTTGTTAGAACAATTCTTACAATTTAGATGGTGTGCAAGACTTTATTATTTTTCTGTGTCTGTATCTACCATTGAAGACTAATGCCACGGTTCTGTTGCAAATTTGGGGTGTTGGTTTTTTTGTTTGTTTTTAGTGGGCCAGGTTAAAAAATAAACACGAAATGTTAGTAATTATTTTGTCTTACGTTATTGGGTATTGTAGGTGGCTTATGATTCTACTGATTCTCTTCAAAATTAATTTGCTGCTGAAATATCATGTTAAAAATAAAGATAGGAGTAGAAAATGAAGCTCCTGCTAGAGTAATTTACAGTTGAAAGTACAGCTATCTATAACATACATTTTTGAGAAGCTATGAGGAAAATGTATCAGAAATACTAATTTAACATCATATAGCTGTTTCAGGTGCACGTATGCAAACTGTGTGAGGAAGGAGTCATAACATTTCCTGGGGAGGGCATCAATGAGGTTTTCAGTCGAGATGCTTGGCTATAGCCACAGCTGTTGGGTTGGCTTGAGGCCACCTCAAGGTACAACAGGTGGAATGTGGCTCAGAATAAATACCCTTTCAACAGATTTTACCTTTCAGAGCTTCTCTAGCATCATCCTGGTAGAGTGGAGGAAAGGGTGGAATTTATCTTCAAAAGAAGCAGCCCACCTCTGTAGCATGTAGATCTCAGGTTTACACACACTGAGAAAGTAACTTAAAGACCTTGAATTTCTTTGTCTGTTATCCTTCCTCCACTCTCTGAGGCATCTGTCCCTGTGGAGGTCAGTCTGCCTGTGGGCTGAGATGGGGCAGTCCTTGGTGCCTCCAGGCCTTTAGCCTGCATGTGGAGATTAGAAGATCACAGAATCACAGAATGGTAGGGGTTATAAGGGACCTTTGGAGATCATCTAGTCCGACCCCCTGCCAGAGCAGGTTCACCTAGAGCAGGTTGGACAGGAACGCATCCAGGTGGACATCCAAGATGTTTGGGTGGAGCTGGCCAATACACCTTTTTACATAGGCCGGGGAAGCCTGAATAGACCCAGAAGGAGTGTGGAGGGATTTGTGTGGTCACTCAACCCACTATCATTCTGGCCTTGTATCCAGTGCACGTTGACATGATGTTAAACACAATAATTTCAGTTTCTTCCTGGAGGAGAGGAGCCTCCATGGCATTTAGCTCTTTTCTGCTGAGCCTTTGCTGGTGTGGGTCTGCCAAGCAGAGGATTCATCATTTCTGGTGACCCATTCTGTGATTTTGTCTTGTTCATCTTCTTGCACATACTTTATTACTGAAATTAGGATAGTACAATGGTATCATGAGAGGTAGTAAAAGAATAGTTATGAAATGCTTTGTGAAGCATACACGCATTCACAAATATTCCCAAGTATGACTAGAAGAGTAAAACATTTTGACATTAAAGGAGAAGGATGTCGTCAGTCAAAACTGCTGGCACTGTCGTGTGATAAGGTTGTCGCTCTTTTATTTGGTGTGGAAATAAAGGAAGGAAAGCTGAGGAAAGAGAAATATTTATTTTTCTAGAGGTGAAAAACGTAGGCGTTTTCATCAGCTTAAATGAAAAGAGCCAACCGGTTCTAAATACTGTTTTGTGAAATCGTGTTTCACCCCTGTAAGTGGTTTTCTGCGTGGAAGGTGTGCTGTAATGGGGATGGGTCTATCCTTTCAGCTTGTCTAATCGTTTCCTTTCACAAATCCAGAACGCATGCAGATTTGAACTTGTAGCCAGGAAAAAGTGCTGCCATGCTTCAAATTGCCAAAGGACCTCAAGGGACAGAAACTTGACCTGGTTTTATGAAACCATAGAATTACATTTATACAAGTTACCCCATGGGAAAGGAATGAACTGATCCCAATTCATTTCTAAATACTGGGCCCTTATGGGTCACATTTGAATTCTCTCCTACACCTGTTTTTCTACTAAATTTTTCTGAGGACATTTTTAGAAACTTACTTTACATTAGGTATGGGTCATGTGCCTAATATTTAACAGTTCAGTGTTCTAATTCTTTAAAATGTCTAATGGTTTCTCAGTATAATTAAGCCGCAAAAAGTTTAAATTATAGAATTTGTTCGGTATGGGCTAAATCCTCAAACCGTGAACTCTCCTCTGGGTTTAGTAAGTTAGGCTTTGTTTTCCTGCATGTGGGATGCAAACGTCGAGCAGGCAGTGACTATACTCAGTACATGTTGTATAGAGGCTATAGAGAGTGATCCTGCAGATGGGTCATTAGGCTGCTCACCTGGGACATGGTGGTTCAAGGTTCCAAAAGGGTTACCCAATGAGACAGTGTACAACAAGACACCAAGGCTCCTTTCTTCCTTCCTCCAAAAAGACTTTTCTCCTTCCCTCAATTAGATTAAACATCTGGGACGTGGGAAATCTGGGTTCAGACCTTCTCTTGGAAGCAATGAAGGTAACGAGTAGGTGCTACCATGGCCTTCCTCCTTTGGTACTCTGGTTTGAGCTAGAAGCCTAAATTCCCTACGGTGAGTGCTCACCCCTCTCTGGTGAGGTGGAACTCGGGGTGTCCAAGAGTATCTGCCAGTGTAGTGCCAGGTTGGAGTATGCCAGCTAAGTTGAAACAGTGAGCCCTAAGGACAGGGAAGGGTTCCTTACTTCATTTGAATATCTAGAACTATTTGCTTCTAGGGTTACATTAAAATTAGAATTAGCTTGCATTTATTTAACAAACTAAGTGAGTGCTCTGTTCAGCTTAAGTTTGCCTCAGCAATTACTATCCCACAGAGGCTCTGCAAACCTTCCAGGCTTCGCTTCCACCTTCTTGTGGAAACCATTTCCTATTCTCAGGCAATCTTTCCCATCCTTGAAAGACACTTTCAGTGCTCAAATTGGCATTAAGTGCCTGTAGAAGTCTACCTGTTTCTAGTGAATAAGTGACAGATTTGGATACTACTCATCTAGTATAGATTGCTTTTCTCTTTATACACCATTTTAACACTTTAGATCAATTAAACAGCTCAGCTGATGATCCCTGGCTGTAGACTTTCTACTCTTAAATGTGCATGTGGCAGAGGAGGCTGTTGTGTGGAATCACTGCTCCCACTGTCACCTGGTCCCGAGTTTGTAGTCATTTTCTTGGCTTGTGCAAAAAGGATCAGAAGGTGAGAAATGGGAATGACGGTGTTACCGCAACAAGTAAGAAGGTATTTCTTTATTCTGTTTGTTTGCTTTTCACACCAGTGAATTTTTCCATGCAGTTTGTATTAAGCCATTCATGACTTTGCCATTCTGGATAACCAAACCTTTTTGTGAGGCATCGTCATAGGGCTGCTATTCATGTCCTCCACTTCCGTTGACTGGCAGAGTGAAGGGCAAGTCTTCTAAATGGTGATTACTTACCACCATTATGTATTTATTATAAATGTGTACATAATGTCCCTTTCTAATTCAGCTCCAAGAAGCGGTCATATCGATCCCTAAGCTCTTCCTTTTGTCTTTCCCTAAGTCAGCCTTACGCTTTTAGCGATTCAGTTTTTGTTGATGCCATCAACAGGTTTGACTACTGTGTGGTGCTGATGTCCTGAGTGGATAGAGTGGGACGTTTTTTCCAAGACACAGAGAATGCCTTTGTTCCCAAATGATTTTTAATGGAAGGTAAAGGTTCAGTTGCATTCAGGGGCTTAAACTTTTTTTTTTAAGCACTTATTTGCTTGGCTTTTCCTTTGTAGTTCTGTTGTTCATAAGTTGGGTAGAAGATGCGTTAGTTTTACTGTGTCCGGTAAAGTTTACATCAGACTAGTCTAAGGCTTTCGATTTAGCAATAAAACGTTTTGTCTGCTTTCTGATTTCAGTGGTAAATAAGGGAAATTTTTAAGAGTAGCTGTAGTGGCAATGAAGGCTTCATTGTGATTGAAATGTTTGTCTTAGATTTTCTTTGCATCTAAACTAGAGAGGAAAAAAATTCCTTTGTTATCTGTTCAATCATAAAACAACAACTCGGAACGAAGGGAGAAATTCAGATCTTTGAAAATCCAAACGTTCGGTTTCCCTTTCCTCTCCTTCTGTTTATTTTCTTCCCCTCACACAGCTCTCTGGATTCTGAAGAAAAATGAAGGGGAAAATTTACAATTCTTCGCGGAAGCCCTATTTTATTAGGCGCTGTGAAAACTTGGAGTGCGGAGGATGGTTGGTTGGAAGCAGTTGCTAACTCTAGCAGCAGCAGTAGGGACAAGAGCCCTGAGGCTATGGGGCTGGGAACACGCTGAAGAGTAGCAGAGCGAAGAGACAAAAGTGAAAGGCTGGTTGACAGCATGTTAAAGCAGATTTACCCGGTGTTACTATTACATGCAGCCTTATAAGTTTACATATGTATGATCAAATCTTCAGTTTTCGGCTCACAAATGTTTCATTTCTCTTCACTAAGACTGTGTTTAGCGCCTGGGAAAAGCAAGCGAGGAGAAATAAGTTTTGCTTTGGAGTTTGATGTGGGATGAGATTCTTGTGGCAGAGATGCTTGATGGGAAGAAGGTATTTGTGTTTTTATTATATACTTGAAAGAATGGATTACCTTCATCTCCTTTAATCACCTCTTTTCCAGGGCTGGTATATATATATAGATAAAAAAAAGTTACTGTTAGACCATAATACTGAGTTTTGCTGATTACTCCTCCACTAAACCCTAACATGCAAATAGCAGGCATTGATTGTGCCTCAGCATCGCCTCAGCAAGGAGGGAGAGAGACTAGAATGAAATAGTTTGTTAGAGGCTTTTTTTTCTTAAGAAAGTCACTCATTCTGCAAAATCTCACCTATGCTTTTTATAGTTCCAAGTTTATTTCAGAAGCACATAGCTGTAATTCCCAGGTTTCTTCAAATTTTTCTGTATCACGTGTGCAGCAACGAATAATAGTCACTGTGATATTGGGTTGTACATGGAAGTCTTCATCCTGCAAACAGGGAGAAAACTTTGGCTTGTGTAAGGACCCCTGTTGCCTGTAGCGTCTCAGTCAGATGATTTATAGGAATAAAATTAGGCAGATCCTTAAATACTGTCAGTATTGGTACACCCACGTGGCATAGCTAGCCGAGTTTTCGTAAGCTGGAGTTTCACAGATACCAGCAACCGAGTGTAGGAAGGATCAAAGAAGATTATTTGTAATCAAAATGTGAGTTAGGTGTTTCTAAAACAACTGGTGGGTGCTTGTAGGCATGTGAAATTTGCTTACACGAGTAATCCCATTGATTTAAACGAGAGCACTCATGTGACGAAAACAGGTTCAAGGCGGGAACGTTTAGAAGATGGTGACCTTAGAGAGGAACAGTCGTCTCTGGAAGCATTCAAAGGGTGGTTATTAAAACTTAAAGCCGAGAGTCGCCGTTTGAAGGCAGGAGCGGCTCGGAAGACGTTTGGGGAGCTCACCTGCCAGATAATAAGGCTTTTTAATGACGCCTGGATAACTCTGCCTCAACTTCCTCTTACTCTTTTTTTTTGGGGGTGGAGGGGGGAGATGGGGGAAGGGATGGGAGGGAGGGCGAGAGAGGGACGGTGACAGCGAGGCTGTTTGTTTTTCCCGAAAGTTGTTTGTGATTTCAGGTACTCATGGGAAATCTCTTGATCAGATTCACATCTGTTCCTGTCAAAGTGGGTGCTAAGATACCGGTCACCCAGCAACCATGTCCAAGAGGGAATTGGGCCGATAATAACTTCAAAAAGGAATGACAGATGCTAGATTAGGATGAAAGACAAAACGCATGAAAAATGAGCTTGTTAGAATAAAAAAATTGTTCAAGCACCTTCATGCAAATTAAATGAATATTGAACATTTGCATGCAGTAATTTCTACTTTTTCTGTTGATTGAGAAGAAATAAAGATGGTACATATAAAAACATAAATGTAATTTTTTTTTTTTTTTGCACCAATTAACATACAAAGCAGTATCTTTCTTCTAAAAATGAGATTAGCCACCTGGGTGCTTGGCTGTATCCCACATATGTCACAACATTTTTGTAATGAGTATGCTTCTGTTGAAGGAACACCTTATCTAATTCTTCGTAGCAAAACAAACAAGGAAGCAACCTTATATTAATTTTAAAATACTTTAGGTTAGCGTGGTTCTGTTTTTTTTTCAGCTGTGGTTTTCAGAGCTGAATTATTTCCTGCTGTCCTTGAATTCAATCGGTATAATGTGCATTAATAAAAGATCACATAAGATGAGTTCAGACCAAATGCTAAGGTTTCCTATTGACTGGTCAAACAATGCAATTCTTAAAACACGATGTCTGTCGGGGTAGGATGAAAAGGAAATAGTCACTTTTCCATGCCTATGTATTAGGATAATTTAAATAATCTAATAATTTTATTATTGAAACGTTCATATAACAATCAGAATTTGGAAAAGAATGATAAAATGTTCTGATTGAGAAAGGACTCTGTGTCTTGGTTTAGCAATGTCTAATGTGGTCACGTACAGAAATTGATTTTCTTCAGAAATTAATTAATTTTTCATATCGCCCTAAGCTGCAGTTAAAAAGAGTGCATACTTGTCTGTTTTTTCCAGAAATATTGCCTAATCATATTAATACCATTGCCCCAAGGATGAAAAGATAATTGTACAAATGCATTTGGAAATATGTATCACTGAGTATTTATGATTAAATTATGCAAATGACCCAGCTCTCATCCTTTCCAGACCCAGATTGTCTAATTAGGATTGATATGCTGAATAGATGTTCCAGAATTTGAATACAAGCATGTCCAAAGAGCAGAAAATTGGAAATGACAAGGCTGAAATGCTAAGAAAAGTGTCTTTCCCTTTTATACTTTACTAATGTGGTGTTAGCAGTTGCAATTTTTCCTTTGGCTATATTATGTGACTCATGTGTCCTACAAGAAATAAGTCAGGAAAGAAAAATCAACTTTCATAAATAGCATGACTTCGCTCTGGACTTATTTTTCTTTAAAAGTCCGTTAGTCGTTCCTCTCCCCTTTAAAGCTTTGTATCCTTCATGTTAAAATAATGATGTATTCCACATAAATTACTTCTTAATTTGGGGCACTGTTGTTTGTAGTTTGTCTCCAGCTGCCAGTGCTGGATGTTTAGCTTCTAAGCTTCTCATATACTGAGATGAGATTTACGCACCTAACATTTTCAAGTGCGGTGGGGGCTTTTTGATTCTTATTTATTGGAGTTCCTAAGTCCTTAATGTAATTACTTTTTTGTCTTTTTTTTTATGTCTTTTTTTTTTAAAAAAAAAGAAGAGAACCGATGTCTCATTAAGCTTGTTTATGGGCATTCCGAGTTGGAATAATAGCGATCAGCTTGTCTGCAGCCTTTAAATCCTTCTTCTTCAGTGGGTTGTTTGTTCATTTATGGCTCTTGGGAAGCTGGGAGAAGAGCCCGGTGAGGAGCGAGGAGGAGCAGGGAACTGTCAGTACTTCAGCCATTGTTAGCAGCGGGAGTCGCTCCCTCTGAACTCTGTTGGCTCCTGCTTCCCATCTGCGGGATGATGGATTGCTATGTTTAATACATTTCAGCTTTTGTCTGTCATAGTGTGGATAGACAGCGCTATCAACGATTTCAACGCTGATTAGAGGGCTGGTCGTACCCACTGCTACTGGGCAGGCACCTCCCAGGAATGTTTGATGTTGGAGCTCCTTGGTGCTCGCGCCGTGCGAACGAGTGGCTCGGCTGACTCTGGGGTGGTTTTAAACACCTACAAAAGACCATCAGGAATTACTCAATCTGCACAGCAACCCCCCAGAACAACACTCAGATGCCCCTGCGGACGCCTTGGTACCAAACCAAGTGGTCCTGAGCTCGAGACACAAATGCCTCGTGCTTTCAGCAGACTGGAGATGGGAGCAGAGATGCAGGGATGGATGCAGGGATGCAGGGATAGATGCAGGGATGCAGGGATGCAGGGATGCAGGGATGGATGCAAGAATGAATTCCAGGGGGTGTGATGTCAGCGGCGCTGGGCCCATCTGTACTTAAGCGTTTCGCTACTGGTGATAGGGTGGGAGCACCAGGGTTGCGTTGAAGCAACAAGATAGGACATGACATGTGTCGTACGAGGATTTGCTAAGCCGTGGGTGCTTTGTGATTCACAAGTCCACGGGCTGAATGATTTCCAGCCACCAGAGAAGTCGCTGTGCACCAGCACAACATATGCCCTGGAGTATCTTCTAATAATTATAAAATGGTGCAGTGGACATAAAAATGGAAAAAAAAAATATATATATATAATCATGTTATAGGCATAATTTTAGAGAAGCATATATATTATTTTCGTTATTAGCGTATTAATTTTCCATTCTTAGAACATATTATTTGCATTATTAGCGTATTAATTTTCCATTCTTAGAAGAAATTATTATTCCAAAATCCTAAGTGTGAAACAGTATTGTATTAGAAACAAATAGATAATTATGCTTGCTAAAGCATATAATACTGGATTTACAAGATGCTTGACCCAGTTTTCTTGATTTGGACCATTGCCCACCATGACAGGCCAGGCTGAGGATAACTTTCACTTCGTTTTGAACTGTGGGAGGAGGGGAAGTTAAATCAGAAGATATTAATCATCTTTGATTTAGCTTCCTTAGTAGAGATTTTAATTTACAGAGCCAGAAGAACGAGTAACTAATAAAAACTACCGATAACAAAAGTGGAGAAATTGCCAGGCTTAACTGTGTTTTACCCCTCCTTCACTTTATATTCACTTGGCTGTGGCATTGTTTGGGTTTTAAAAATTGCTTCACCTTTGGTTATACCAATGTTCAGCTTCCATGGCAAGGGTTTGTAATTTCTCTGTTGTGCTTGCTGGGAATCTAAGCTCCACAGCACAGTCGTGGGATGCCATTTTTATTCCTTTTTAAGACAATCCAGGCAGTGGCAATGCTCATAGGGAGGAGCGTTCATGCTAATTAAAAGCTCGAGTTTACCTTTCAAAAAAATATTGGCAATTTGCCTGGGAGAAAAGTCTGTCTTCAGTCACCATTTTTAATCTGCTTGGCTGTTTGGAGTTATCTTCGCTGCTAGAGTTGCCTGGTTTTAAAAGTTGCCTGCATGTTGAAGTAGTTTCTTTGACATCATTCCTAAGTGCTCACTTGCCATATATGAGGATCTGAGGGCTTTGTGGAAAGGAGTATCAGTAATAAGGAGGGCGTAATCTTGACATTTACAGCTGCCAGCTTTTCTCAATTTAGGCTCCCTTCGTTAGCAAGGGCTGCGTGGCAGACAAGGAAACTTGAGATGCACTTTACAAGTTTAAGAGAAAAGTAAAAAAATAAATATATTTATATGTTTATACATAAACAGGTTTACGCATAAACAAGTTTAACATATTAAACCTTTCCTGCTATTTTTTTTTCTCCTTTAAAATAAGCGGGATTTGGCTAGAGGTACTGAAAGGGGTTGTTCCACAGAGATCAGTACCTGGAGCATTCATACATGCACAGAGAAGAAATCTCCTTTAAAATCAGTGGCATTTGGCTAGAGGTACCGAAAGGGGTTGTTCCACAGAGATCAGTAGCTGGAGCATTCATACATGCACAGAGAAGAAATAACAGGAACTTGAAATTTAATGAGAAGCAAGTATGAAATAAATCCATGTATTAGTAGGTGTTGTGTTAATAAATGTATCACATAAATATGATAGGTAAAGGAATCAGATAAATGGCTTCTGACCCAGATAAAAGGTCTCTGTTGCTTATATTCTTTCTGTAGAGGTAAGGCTGTGATTTACAGCCTTTTTTGATAGCAGGGCTGGTTTAGATAATTTTGCCTCTCTCCTGTTTCCTCCAGGCACCGTGATGGCATTCCTGCACAGCTATGCCTGGACAACCACGTGTGACCATTTTCTGCGCTAGGTTAAAAATGCTCCCCCCTTACCATCCCCACCCCCTAGCCTTTTTCAGTATTATTTTTATTAACCCTCATCTGTTTTGGGAAAACAGTTCACCATGTGTTTTCACCAGCAGTTGTGCTGTTACAAGCGAACGGGCAATGGGGACAGGAATGACGGATGGTGGCAGGAGGAGGGGGAACCCTGCCTTCAATTTTATGTCCTCTTGTCCTGTGTGCCATCAAATTGTCCCCCATCCTAACTGCGGTGTCTTGAGCCTGCCCTGGGAAATGAACTCTGGATTACACAGAGGTTTTAACACTACATTTAAAAGGACGAAACAGGAGAGGGGGGTGTCAGCGCTAACGAATGGAGAAGTCAACTCTTTGACAGAAAAATGCCTGAATGCAGCAAAAGCCATGTTCCTCTCTCTTGGAAATCCGCTTCCCTGAATCTTGGCAAGGAGGCCTGCTGTGTGTTGCCAAACAAACGCAGTCAGTTTCTGAGGTACAGCGTGGTGTCACCTTTGGGTGCTCTCCTGAGCCCTGTTCTGGTGGCAGGGGAAGGTGAGAGGTGGGTACGCTCGCACCGTCTTCCATGCCCATCTCGGCTGGCTCAGGGAGAAGAGGCCCACTTGTTACAGAGCATCCTCTGCTCTGTGGGACGTCCTGCTCAGTGGAAGAACCCTGGAACTTAGGTCAAGCCTAAGTCTCTGCTGGTGGAGCGAGGTGAAGCGAAAGTCCTAAATTATTCTGCTTTTTTGAGTGGACTGTCGTCACTTACACCTCTTCCCTTCTTTGGGACTTTTTTTCCCCCGGCAGCACCATATACATTAGTACAGAAAGCATCTCCTATAGCTATGCAAGATCTGATAGCATCACATAGACCTCTGGGTTGTGGTAGAGTATTCATATACATTAGTATAGAAATAGCATATCCTATAGCTATGCAAGATCTGATAGCGTCACATAGACCTCTGGGTTGTGGTAGAGTATTAAATCACCAACTACTGTTTTATTGTGAGCACCTAGTTCACAATAGTCCTGCCAAATGTTGAGGATGATGGCAATATTCTGTTGTCTGTAAGGAGAGCTAGGCTACGATGGCCTGTGCACTTTTGGCAAGCTGTGTTGATAGAATTATACTAGTTCCTGTTTATACTTCTTTAGGAATACTCCTACTATTACTATATTATAATTATTATTATTTAGAAGAAAAGACCTGTTTTAAACACGAATTGATTTCTTCAGCAGCTTTTTTGCAGACGTGGTGGAAATACGTCTGAAGCTACAAGATCCTTGTCTGCCTAAAACCAGTGGGAAACTCAAAATTTCCCTGGGTAGGCATGGTTTTAGCAAAACTTCACTCTGTTCAGAATGGTCTGACTTCACTGTAAAGTGGGTTCCACTGTGCTAATCCTCTTGGAATGCAGCAATTATCACCTACCGTATAGGTGTTAAGTGCTGAATTTCAAAGGGATTATCACTTTCCTCCTTTAGTGGCTAAGCAAGAAGAGAAAAGTTGTTAGTACTTCTAAAGGGGAGGGAAGAGAAAAAAAAAAAAAAAGAAATCTCTCTTGTTTTCTTTCTGTGGTTGCCTTCAGTCTGGCAAAAGATGAGCAAGCGGGGTTTTGCTACAGCTGGTTACTTTGGGTTTGATCTTTTAAGAGTTCTAAAGGCATTTATTTCTCACCGCCCTGAAGTACACTTCTTTTGTGGAAAAAGGTAAATATAACAGCTATTCAGAATAAAACCCGAAAGTTACGTAGGTGAACAAAATTATATAGGTAAACCAAAGTTCTCTATAGCCTTAGAGCATGTTTTCATCATCTGGAGACTTTTGTTAAGCTAAGTATGTAGCAGCACTTCAGATCTTGAACGATTTGTTGGTATCTTTTCAGTCGAAAAGCGTAATTGGTGGGTTTATTGATGTTGCAGACAGAGCACTGGAAATTACCCTTAGACTATTCTTGTGCGTATTCTCTTTCCATGTTCCTTTTTCTTTAACTGACATGGCAATATTTTGCTCTTCTACTAGCACTATCTACGATACAGATAGTATTACTTTCAGGTAGTTGTTGGGTAAGGTGGGGTTAATGTCCTTGAATCCTTCCTTTTTTTTCTTCTTTTTTTTTTTTTTTTAATCCACTCCAAAGAATCTCACCTATGGCTACTTCTCTAAGTGCTTGCTCCTGCAATCTTGATCTTCAGTGAACTGTTGTCTGGGTATGTAATGGGCAATGAAAGCAGGGCAGAACCCCTCGACCCTAACTATGTACCCTGGGTACCGTGCAGCCACCACAGGCAATGCTTCTTCCATATTTGATTTTCAGATTATGAGTTCAGCTTCTGCCTGGAAATGAGCTCAACATTCCTCTGTGCCATCTAGTAATTAGCAGGTGGTGCATTCAGCTTTTCTGGCTGCTGTGTTTGTTTTTCAGGTTATGAGTATGGAAAAAAGAGGGGACTCCAGTTGCACAGGGACAAGCGTGCGCGCTTGAGTGTACCTCTGATTTACCTTCTTAAGTAAATAGTGAAGCCTGGGGGCTTGGGTGCCCAGCACATAACATAGAATCATAGAGTGGTTAGGGTTGGAAGGGCCCTCAAAGATCATGGACTTCCAACCCCCCTGCCATGGGCAGGGACACCTCCCACCAGACCAGGTTGCTCAAGGCCCCATCCAGCCTGGCCTTGAACACTTCCAGGGATGGGGCATCCACAACTTCTCTGGGCAACCTGTTCCAGTGTCTCACCACCCTCATAGTAAAAAATTTCCTCCTGATATCTAATCTGAATGCCCAGCCAGATACGTGTTCTATTCCTGCTCGGCCTACCTTTCTTTAGAAACGGGTAAAGGTCGACAGCCAAGTCTCCAGAGGTTGCTGTTGGGTTTGCTGATGTGAGCTAAATGTCGAAGGGTAGTTAAGAAGAAGGCATTCGTGTCTGGAGGAGGATTTAAGATGTTCTTAGAGACAGAGGTAGTTAATACTGGGCAGGAGAGGGCTGGCTCATGGAGAAGTCTTACTCGTGAAGCTGCGAAATAAGCAGAAGCCCCTTTTGGAGAAGAAGGCTGCAGCATTTGGAATTACATTGATGATGCTGAATGGGAGGTTTCGTGGAGGAGGGATGCAGAATATCAGACTGTAAAATTGGCTCTCAGCCTGTTATTTTTGTTTTCACTTATCACTTTATTGGGATGGAGAATGGTAACTTCTGTCAGAAGTGTTTGGTCTAGAGCTGGTTTTCTCAGAGCTAAGAATTTAAAGTTTTAGGGCTGGAAAATGGGTTAAAAAAAGTTGCAATTTCTTAACAGTCAAATTACAAAAGTCCATGAATTGCAGCATTCAGCTGTCTCACAGTGTTTAGATAGCATTTTCCAGGGATTGCCCCAGAACATTTCAATAAATGATGAAAGTTTTCTTCTATTAAATAAAATATTTTAGATATTATACATGGTGCTCAAAATACTAGATAGTATGTCTTGGTGCTGGTAGGATTAGTTCCAATTATAAGAATTTGTAAGATATATGCAATCCATTTTATTGAAAGGTGACATAAAAAATTGCATTTCAGTTCTAAAGCTAACAATATTTTCCTGGGAATAACAATCTCCTTCTTAAATGTAAAACAATTTGGCAGAAGAACATATTCTGCTAAACTTAGGAAGTTGTAAAAATGAGTATTCTTAATTTTTAATGAATTTCTGAAATATTAATTCATTTAGTCCATTTTTGATGGTAGTAATGGTTTGCAGACTTTATGGGGCATTTTGAACTGCAAGGGGCTTAACTGCTTAGCTGCATCAGGATGATAGTATTATATACCACCAAATGTCCACAGTGAAGAGAAGGAGCTTCGTATTGTTGGAAGTGATGTTCGTTGGAGGCTGTTGTGCATGCAAAGAAGGCAGCATTTTATGCAGATAGGGATCCAGCGTGGGCTCAATGCCAAGAGTCGTCATGAGACACGGATACTTGTTTCAGGAAGCCAGGAGCACCCTGCCATTGTAGGGTATTGGAATATTTGGCTTGTGAATTCTGGCATTTTCCTTAATTTGATTTCATCAGCATTTGCATCTTTCTTATATGGACTTTCCTGCTGTAGAAATAACTTTACAACTTCTGGATGAAAAAAAAATAATGGGGCATTTTAAAGTAACACATTTCTGCCATTTGTTTTGCTGCCTCTTTAGTGTAATGATCCCAATACCAAAGAAGTGCAGCTCCTCCTTTGTCAGCAGGATTTATGATAATGTCTTGCCGTTTTTGTAAATTATGTAACACACACTGTTCCTCCTTTGTTATATAGTGAAATTTAGTAGGTTGTTTTAATTGTTTGATTGATTTTTTTTTTCCCTTTGGCATTTGTCTACACTGAAATCTAGTGTCTGAGATTTTCAAGGAGGAGCAATTGAGAAGAATGTCTTTTGTCTGAATTTCTGAAGATGTCAGAAGGTTTAGGAATGTTTGTGATAAGTCTTTTGTTTTGCAAAGTCTAGAATTGGGTACGCAAGGCTATACGAAAAGTGTTGAGCCTGGCTCTATCTTATAAATTCATCAGCACGTTTCTTAAAAGGAAGAAATGCTAGTCTTTCACGTAGTATTGAATATTCAGCAGCTTGTAGTGGTTCCTATTTATTGTTGGTGAAACAGTAATAATGTTTTAAACACTCTGCTGCATAGGACACCTAGAATATAGATTGCTTTGATCGTTGTTACGCGGCAAACTTGGAGGCAATAGCAAGATGCCCAGAGACTTAACTGAGACCAGCTATTACCTTACTGCCTGAAACAAATAGTTTCCTTGCAAAAGTGCCAATACCTATTTACTAAAGCACTCATATTACTTGTTGCACAATGGTCATCTAGAATGTAGAAGTATTCGCAGGCAGAGCCTCCACCTTCCTAGATTTTCAAACAAAAGCATTAAAGTTTATGTTTCATAACTCCTTGGGACAGGAGAGACTCAACCGAAAATGATTGAGCCATGCTAGTTCCATTTTGTAAGAGATAAATAGGTGAGTGAAAGTTGAGATGTTTTTAGGGTATTTTATAGATTTTTCTTACTTCACTTTGATTACTTACTTAGGTATACCAAACTGCTCTTGTTCAAAGGCTGGTTCTGGGATTGTATTTTTGAAAAATATGCCTGCAATTCTCCAGCTGCTGTGTGTGGACTTAACTGGGATTTTGTGTATGTGACTGAGCAGCCCAGATCTGAATTTTTAGGTTTCCTTTTCTGACAAGTCAATATTAAAACACTACTCAACCAACTGCTCTTCAGAAGCTTTCAGAGAAATCTGGTTTTACGTTGATGTCAACATAGCCTGCATTTAAAATGATCAAGGCCCTGATGGGATAATTGGTCACTGAAATGATTTCTTATAGTAATATAAAGTCCAAATCCATACAGTTTCCATATTTTGAGCTGTAGGCATAATCTATAATTTTTACTGCCCTGCCCCTCCCAAAGTTGTGTTTTCTCTTTGAATACTTTGTCTTTACTGATTCAGCATTTGCTGTGACTGCAACCACTACTTCAGCTGAAAATGTGGAAATCTGACCTTTGACTTTCAAGTTGACCTACATAAGAATGCCTGTTGAGCTGCTATAATGTGTATTTCATTATAAAAGTTTTTTAATTTTTTTAATTATACTGCTAGGAAACCCTTTAAACTCTCTTTCTATATGTGTAGAAGTAGAGGAGGAGCGAGACCTAAGTCAATAAAATTGTCGTAATTATCTTTCATCATTGCTGTTATTATTGTGATTATTATTTCATTATCACTATTCTGAGATGATGATTAACGTTTTGAAAAAGTGACTTCTATAAGGTATTGACTGACTAAATAGTGAAAAGTACATTTTTTTCCCCTCCATTTCTCCCTGAGATCTTCTGTTGTTTGTCCATTTTTTTTTAATGCTTTGAAGTAATTCAGAGGATCGTGAGGGCAGACGTACTAGTGAGATTTATCAGATCTCCGCGTAAAGGGAGCTAAAATGTTATAAAAGTAGTTCTGCACTTGTTTCTGGTGCAACTAGTGAGCTCAGGCGTACGTAGAAACCTGAAAGATGAACTGGGGCAGCATGGATGATAGAGGTAAAAATTATATAGATGGGGTGTTTGGATTAAGCATTTCAGACATCACGTTCCTGTAATAGTAGATGCATGGACTTTCCATATGGGCAGTTTCTATAGTTCAAATATGCTTTGGTGCACATGAATGTTGAAGTTTCCTTGTTCACCATTCTATACTGCACTAATATTCTCAAAGTCCTAGAAGGTTTTTTTGTTTTTCTAATTTGAGACGGTGTTCTATGTCTTGGAAGTGAAAGCTGTAAGAATCATAGTTATTTCAGATTCCAGTTTAAATAATGTTTTTGACTGTAGCCATTGTTGAAAATACATGTTGCAAAAAACATAAATATTAAACCTGCGCTACTGTCTAGTGAATACTTCTGCAGCTTCGTGATTGCACTTGGACTGTTGTTTTTAATAGAATCTTCTTTCATTACTGCAGAGCTGTGCCTGTGGACCTGCTCTTGAAACAGCTCACAATCAAATGCTTATTTTTATTTCCAGCATAATTATGTTTTATTTTAGTTACTGCTCTGGAAACGTCTCATATTTGCAAATCTGTTTCCAGAAGAATAGATTAATGTCTAAATGAGCTTGTATTTGAGGCTTCTACCAGTTTCAAAGAGTTTTATTACAGTTGTATCTGTAGTAGCTATTTTTTGTAAGACTTTGAAATGCTTTTGTCTTCTCAAGTGCCATTCTCTGCTATCCTTTAAGCCATTTGAAATGGAGCACGGGGTTTAGATCAGCTACGATGAATTTCCTTAGATCAGCGAGAGTGTTCCTGTGAATCTTAAAATATTCTGCACTCTGCCTTTTGTGGTTTTGCTGCCATTTTTTCTCAAGATTATCAGAACAGAAATAATTGCTTCCACCCATTCTTAAAGATGTTGGAGTTTAAGTATGAAAGCAGTTCAAAAGGGAATTTAAGTATGCACACACGTAATCATTCACATCAAAATATTCCCTTTAAAAGTTTGGCAAGGAACTCGAAATATTTTCCCTCATCTCAATTCAGATAATTGCAAATGCAAAATAAAATAGGATCATTATTTTTGCAAGCCAAAAAATAATTTTCCCTAATAAGGTTCTCAAGTGTGAAAGGCTTTTAACTGATAGTTTGTAGGGCATCTAATGTACCTTTTCCTACAGGTTAGGACTTAAATATCTCCCTTTATGCCTTTTTCCACGTTATGGCAGCACACTAAAATCCCTGGAACTCTTCCTTTACTCAGGCTGGCTTAGTTAGGGCTAGTTCCTAGGGTGTGTGGGCAAGTCACCTTAGTGGAATACAGGGGGTACACAGGCACATACTGCTTTGTGCTATTCTTTATGCTGTGTCACTTTCCAAATACTTCCAAATATTCCTTCCATGTTTCAAAGCCCATTAGTTCAGTTTTCTCATTTTGTTTCTGTGTAGGCATCTCATCATGGATAACAACATACCAGCGTGACTCTCTTTCACTAACTTTCTGAAGCTAGCTCAGGTCCCTTGCTCAGGGAATTTGCTAATTAGAGATGTTTCTTTGGAGGCAGGGTTCCTCTTGAGAAACTGGTGAAATGACTTTAAAGATGAAACTGCAAACAGGGCAGCGGATGTTCTGCATTCATCAAAAGCACTGAGACTCACTATTACTTGTGAGTGAACAAGAAAAGTCAGAAAAAGACAGGTTGAGGCACCTTATACTTTCAATGCCAGGAAAAAAATAATAAATATATATAATAAATAACTGGCCTGTCTTTCTAATACAGGTGTGGGATTCCTGCGTTAGGTTCAATAATCATTTGAACTTGAAGAAATATTTCAAAAGAATAATCAAACTTTTCTCAAATTTAAAGTTATAAATTAAAAGGGATTCTTCACATCTCACTCTAAGTTTGTTTAGTCTCTACCTTCTGTTATGTTTTGGTTTGTGTTTGTTTTTCTTTTTTTTTCCACATTTGCTTACTACGTGCTTATCAACTGCTTACATTATTGAAATTTTGTTTCCCGGGTAGGTACTTTCAGATCTTCACTCCTTCTCTTTGATAAGTTAAATAGCTTGAGCTCATTAAATCTTTCACTGTCTTTTTTTTTTTTTTCCCTTCCCTTTGCAGTCCTTTTTTCTTTCAAATGCTCATCATGAGTAACATTTGTTTTGCCCATGTTTGTACTTGCACACTCTAATTGTTTTTGGTAAATGATGATTTTGTTTAGCGGGACCTCATGGATGTAAGAGAATAAAAATTTTGGTGGGGCAAGGAGAACTTTGTTAATAATCCTGTTGCTGCAGGAACAGGGGTGGGACTCCTGCAGAATGAGTGAAGTCGTGTTCCTTTTGCTGGGTTAACAGCAGGAATGAGCAGCAAAAACTGAACTCGTAAAGTAAGCAGACATTTGCCTTAACGCTGCCCAAAAGCAGGTCTGTTCAGTAAGAAGATGATACCTTCCTTCCACGTTATTTCTTGGAGTGAAGCTGTTGTTTAAGAGTCACTATTTGTTCAGGCAGGGTGCTCTTAGGATGTTGTGTACTATGTGAAGGGACTTCGTGGATTTCTGTTCTTCAGAAAATTCAGGGTCCAGTGTCATGAGTAATTGTAAGAACGGCACTTTTAATGAAAACCTATTTTAAGAGTATTTTGAGTAGTTCCTGTTTCCAGAGTTAAAAAGGAAGTGATTGGAGATAGGGACATTAAGTGCAGACAATACCAGATTTTCCAGGTCTGATCCTTTAACTATAGTACACTCCTGCTGTAAAGTACGATATCTTGTGACTTTTCAGGATCAAACAGCATTCAAGGACTAGTGTTCAAAAGGGGGAAAAAAAAAAAAGCTTTTAATCTTTAGTCTGCTAGCAAATAGGTCTATTAAGTGTTAAACAGCGTGAGATAAAATACATGATTAAGGACTATTGACTACAGCTAGAGTAATCCAACAATTAATTGAGATTGTTGAATCAAGCTCAAGGAATAGTCCAATAATAGAATGGTTTCTGAAATTAATGGGAAAAAGGTAAGAAAACATCTGACCGATGCATGGCATTCTTAACTAACAAACCAGATAAACAAATTGCAGAAAAGAACAGTTAGGCTAAGCAAAATGTTTATGCCGTTCAGATATGTTTATGATGACACACTTATCTTAAGAGATACTAAGATTATATTGGTTAATATTTTTAACTTTTATAATGGATTATAGAACTAGAATTTCTCATTAAATTTCTGTTCTGTTTATATAGCTTTTTACTGGTATTTATTATTTCTTGAGATGTTGGCTTTTATTAAGGACAGTGAAGGATCTTATGACATTTCTGAGATGTAGTAATGGGGAACGGGTTACGGCAGTAAAACATTAGGATTTTCATCTCTGAATTTTTGTCTGCTAATGGTGTCACTGGAGAGGGACTGTTTATTCATCTATATGGAGTGTCTGACCTGACTGATTGCGACCATAGAGGTGACAGTTTTCAAATGGAGAGCTTAGGGTTTGTGTAGGTCCTGCCTGTTTGTTTTTTTTTGTGTGAGTAGGAAATCATCTCCTTCACTCCGTGTTGTTTGTGGAATATAAAGCTGGACTGTTCATTTATTCTGGAATAGCTAAAGTAATTTTGCCTAGTACCTGCTCATCACTATATTGAGTTGCACTGCCCTGGTGCTTTCTGATAGTGTATCTGGTGATGAAGAGCAGCAAACCTTGTAGGAAACCAGTGTTCTCAGCCCAGGTAGCTGCTTCAGCTCTTGTAGTCCAAGTCTTACCCCCAACAAAACGTAATTGTTACTGATTCACTTACTGAGTGTCCTGGCAGAGTTAAGAGTTGTTAGAGACAGTTGTGCACTTTGGAGGAATGCTGTGTTGACGTTCTCAGTGGGGTTTACAGATGAGCTGTAGTTCAGGTTCAGGCTTGAAATGGGCACATTTATTTTAATCAAAGCAATCTGAATAGGGTCATAGAAAAGGGGTTACAGATCATGCTGTAGTTTGTTTTTGGTTTTGTTTTTCTACAAGTGAAAGCCTTGTGTTGAAGGCAAGGTTCTTGGAGTCTGTTTTCAGGGTAAGAACCAAACCAAACTTCTTTGGGCTAGCTATAGAGTCTATCTGACAGGCAGTTTCAAAAAAAGAAAAAGAAAAAGAAAAATTAGGAAAGAACGTCTGGGTTTTGAGGGTTTTTTTTAACTCTGAAGTCAAGGTCTCAGTATTACTTGAAGAGCGAGTCCCCTCAGAGATAATGGGAGAAGTGAGTCAGATGCAGGACAAGTCCACTCCAGAAAGACCTGAAAGTTTGTGGTCCTTGTGAAACTCAGGCTTTTGTATTTCGTCCTTACAGCATCACAAGAGTGTGCGTTGGGGGAGCAAGAACTGTGGAGCAAGAATTAGTGATAGCACCCAGGAAAAAAAAAACTAGCCACAGTATTATTTTCATAGCAGAAGGTAAATGTGACTGCAGCCGGAGCCAGTAACTCTGGCAGCAGGTGTGACAGGCGCGGTGCAGATCTGGCAGTGTGGTCTAGCAGCCAGAGTATTGTCCCTTTAAAAGCCTGTACCCAGCATTACAGTTGCCAGCTCCTGATGAAGGCAGTGCAGCAGTGTCTTCACTAATATTCTCACCTATGCGAGCTAAATTAAAAGTGAGATGAATGCTCTGATATAACCACATTTTCATTTTATGTAGATCAAGACAGGCTGCAACACATTTCTGCTAGACAAGGTTAAGAACTCTCCGCTGTCCCTGAACAACAGTGTTCTAATTAAACAGGAGTATGGTAAGCAGGTTGTTTCCCTGCTCAGACCAGCTGAAAATTAATCCTTTTTTTTCTTTTTTTTTTTTTTTTTTTTTCCCTTTATGGAAGGACTAGTTTCCAGTCAGACCAGTCATCTGAAGTGTCTCGCTACACGGCACAAATTCTAGTGCCTGTATGGAGGAAGGGGTGGCAGTGCATGGCTTGGGACAGGAGGCAGACCAGGCTATAAATTAGAGACCTCGGTGTACAGGACTTTAAGCCACCATAAAAGCATGTACTTACACTTGAACAGTTTTAGGTAGCTATATTTCAGTTATGGTCTGGGGCTAGTAGGAGGTGTCCCTGCCCATGGCAGTAGGGTTGGAACTAGATGAGCTTTAACATCCCTTCCAACCCAAGCCTTTCTATGATATAAAAAAAGGAGAAAAAACCAAAAAAGTTAATAGAACACCCATCCTGAACATAATCTCTTAGGTCTAATGCATAACAACTTTTGGTACAGTAAAATAGATTCAGAAATGAAAAGGTGACTGGTATTGAATCTTCAAACATGGGGAAATATTAGTTGCTAGAAGTCAACTAGACTAGACTTATGAGATTCCACTTTCAAGAAGACTGTGTCTTAAGGATGGAAAGGTAGGCTAGGCAATTGGCATTTATTCTCCAGAGCTCAGTTTCTCTAGTATTAAAGGTCCAGAAAGGTTGGTTGTGGTTTAAAAAAAATAATAAATCATCTGCAGTGCTGACCAGTTATTTCCCATTTGAATAATGGCAAAGTTTCAACTTAACTCTAACCAACATATTGAGGTGTGATAGGATCGCATGGTGAAGCAAACTGCTTCAAGACATGTGAAATGTATTAAAGGTCCTTCTTCAACATAGAAGGAGGCAGGTTTTGAGACTGCCAATTACGAAGAAAGTCAGGAGTTGGTATGTCCAGGAGCACTCCAAGTTTGAATCTCCCATTTAACACAATCTTTGATTTTTAGCCCAGTCTTTGTTTTTTTCCCTTACAAGGAATCAAGTCAGGAGAAGACACTGATCATGACCAATATTTCTTACAATATTTTTTTACTCGTTGGGCTGTAGAATGAGGCTGTTCGTATTAGTAGAAGATAGCTCTTCATTCAATGCATTCCCTTATTCGCTCACCGTTACCTGCTGGGAGGCCAATTCAAAGTGTGTACTCAGAAGTGGAAGATGGTACTGATGCTTCAGTGGCTTCCAGGCTTGGAAAATCTCCGAGTCATGTGTTTCATCAGGTGTAGGAATGCTGTAGTCTTGATCTGTGCATAGTGGCCACCAGAAGCCAAATTGCAAGAGGCCGTTGTTGATGCCAGCATGTGCTGGTGGCCTGGGCAGAAGTGGTGAGAGGCTGTTGGTGTCCTAAGTGTGTCAGCTCCACCAGTCTAAGGAGCTTGGGAAACTTCTGCACTGTGCTCTCTCAGCACATAATTTTCCTTGCTTGGGCCCATTGTTTTCTGATAATTATTTCTCCATCCAAAAGTATAGATTTTTAATTATTTTTTAAAAGGAAAAAAAATGAGCCATTGTCTACTTTCATGTGTTGATTTCATTGTCCAGTCAATTGTGTTCTCCATGTCAGGAATTCAGTTGTTTCAAATGTAATTTTACTTGGGCCTATTGTTTTCTGGTAATTATTTCTCCATCCAAAAGTATAGGTTTTTAATTATTTTTTTTAAAGGAAAAAAAAATGAGCCATTGTCTACTTTCATGTGTTGATTTCATTGTCCAGTCAATTGTGTTCTCCATGTCAGGAATTCAGTTGTTTCAAATGTAATTTTTAGATATGGATGATGACAGGACAATGGTTCCATGTTACTGTTCACCTGGTCGCTATTTAAGAGGTTCCCTTCCCTCTTCCTGCCAGTGGTTCCGTCCCATGAGTTGCATTTATTCAGTTCTTTCTTTAACTGTCTATAACTGGTTCAGTGAAATAATTGTATTTAAAAAAAACACCAAAACAGCAACAAAAAAATCAAACCCAACCAAACCATCACATTTTAGACTTGGAGAGGGTTGGGTTTTTATTTTTCCCCTTTCATTTCATGCATTTGATTTTGGAACACAGCCAGCCAAACAGTTGAACTAACGTGATTTATAGCAAAGGACAAGAACCTTTAGATGAGTGAGAACTGGAGGTGAAGGGAAGGAATGATGGGGAAATATATAGAAAACCTCTTATACTTGATCTGCTACTGACAGAATAATGACATGTAACAACAGCTTAAATGTCTAAAATATCACAGAAGGTGTGCAGAACAAATTTTTATGACATGCTTTCTTATTCTTCACCTTCAGAGTAATAACAAATTTGTGGTTACTATCACATTGATGTTTATCATTATGGGGTGGCTGTCATCAGGTGGAGACAGTATGAAAATCTTAACAGCTCCTAATATTTTAAACCTTTTTGATAATGATGGGGAAAGTATTAAATGTGCTGTAGCCGAAGAATATCACATTTTATGGAAAAATGTATGGAGTCTCTTTTTCTTCACTTCTTTTAGGTATTGAATGACACATTCACCATAATTCTTTTTGAAAATGTGGGTATATTTGTCCAAATAAAAATGTTACTTTAGGAGCACAGGTAAATAAAAATTTATGGCTAAGGTTATTAGATGATACAGTAGAAATCTGGGGTTAAGTATTTGAAGGAATAATGTTTTTTAGGTTGACAAGGGAAGGTATTCCACTCACTCGTTTCAGACCAACAAGGTAAAAGACTTGCGTGTGGAGAAGTTACTTTGACGTAAGCTAACATATCATTTTAATGCACTGGCTATTCCAAATTAACTTGCTGTTTGGAATTGTAGGACATGATTCAATTGCATAAACACAGCCATCTAGATGCATTTGAAAGGCCCTAGGGTATCTTCTCTGTTTTACAGCTGCCGTTCAGAGGAATGCAAGTCTTTCCCCAGTCCTTCGTCAAGTCTGCCAGCTTGTCTGCATGTCTTGGATACTTCAGGGCATCTCAGATGGTACCAGGCTCCTGTATTCAGACAGCCCATCGAACTCGTAGGGAAGAATTCAGCTCTGGATTCAGACACCCAGATTTAGTCAATGGTGGTTTAGTTGATACAGTCAAAGGAAGACTCATTATTATAAAGTTGACACCTACATTTGCTCCACTGAATAGCTTTCTAGACTTCTTTGACTGCATTGACTAGATTTCCTTTGACAATAATAGGAGCTTAGATAATGGCTTTCTAGATACCTAATTTTAGACACTCCTCCTTAACGTACAGTAGATATGAAGCAGCATAATATATTTTTAAAGCAGCATGACTAAGAGTGAATTTTAATCCTTTAGCCTCAGATATGTAAATTTTTTTAATTTGAACTACACTCCCTTTATAGTCAAACAGAGAGGGATGGGCACCTCCAGAAGAGCCATTCATCTGTAGTTAAAAGTATACAATAAGAGAGACAAGGTGAACTGCTTTCTAGAGGTCTTCATTCATTCGACTATAGAAAGAGTGTTGCTCACTAGTTTAGTTTTAGACAGCTAGTAGAAGCCTCAAGTTAGGGGAAAATAATCTTACCTTAAATTGATCTCAATGTAATTGCCTAAATATAGGCATCTCGTGCCACTTGGGGTGCTCTGCGTGTGAGAGCATCCAGTGTTAGACACCTGTGAAGGGATGGCAGATATGAGGAGTGACTTTCAGGAGGTGTCTTTCTTCTTAGAAGTCATCATGGTACCTCATGGGGATTGAAATAACTTTACATGCCTATTTGGGTAACTGAATCCTACCTTAGATGTCTCTACACAGATTTTGTCCAAAATATGAAATGTGCTGTAAATGCATTCTTTTTTCTTTTTTTCTTTTTTTTCAATAACTTCACTGCATAGGCATAGTCACTTTTATTTTCTTCGAACTTGAAATATAATTTTGTCTATATTGCCCCTTTAGTTGAAATGCTTTGAAAGCATCGTACTATATAAAGGTCATTTCTCCATCGTTGAAATTACTAGTCATAAGCAGAGTGAAACACAGCATCTACATAACAGCATGCAGCCACATTCTGAGGCGTAAGGAATAATATATACAGAACTTATTTATCTAGTTTTTAATCCAGAGCACACCGGGTGGGAAATTTTGGATGAAGACAATATAATTTGCCAATTAGTGTTGGTCCAGACTGTTGGGACTGACATTTAGGCTTTAGTGACAAGTGCTTTACACCTGAAGTGTAACCTGAGAGAGTGATTAATCCAATAGATGATTTTTTCTTTTTTAAAAAGTAGATATATTTTTGTTACTGTTTTGCATATGAAAGAGCAAGAAGAGGGTTGGGGTTTTTTTTTGTAGTTTTTGTTTTAAATAAATTTAAATTATCAGTAAATGGAAGGAAGAGTGCTTAAGAGAAGTTATTCCTGGCTTTCTTGTTTTGTTCTTTGATTGTTCTTCTAAGGTGGGATTCATTGATGGCTATTCATGACTGGAGATTGGGAAAGTTTTTTGTAGTTTGTGGAATGAATGGATAATCCCTCTGCCCCACCCCCTGATACGTTGGGTTATAAAGGCCCTATAAGGACCTGGTTAGAAAGAGGAATAGGAGAATGGTTTAATATATGTTTCTTTATATTAGCAGCTCCTACTGCCTTTTCATGTTGCAATCCTAGGAATATGCACTTTGTTTCCAATCATGTTTTCTGCATCTATCGGATATTTTACATCCTAACCCCTCTTTTATCCAGCAGCCCTTGCTGATTCAGCATCGGTTTTCAGTGTTCGCTTCTGAAACTGCCTTGTTGCCAAAGAGAGTACTACCTAGGAACATGCAGTAAGTGTGTGTTAGAACAGACTGAAGGAATGATTGAGAAGTGCATGGACTGCCAAACTAACTTTGTCCTAAGGGACTTCTCTCCCTTTTAATTGATTTTTTTTTTTTTTCCCGGAGATTTTGTTCATCTTATTAAGGAAGTCCTTAGAGGAGTGAAACAGTAGGTTACCTCCTTGAGAGCAAAGGACAGCCTGACTTATTTGCTACAATTATCAATTTGTCCTTATCTTCATGAAGTGAAATACTTTTTTTATCCTCCTGAAACAGCTTACAGTGATGAATAAAACAATAAAGAATAGCTGGTGTTAACTCCAGCCTCTGAGCCTGTTTAATTTTTAAATATCAAGTGCAATATTGTGAAGACTGCACATAATTTTATTTCGCTAAACCAGATATTTGGCAGGTGAAGAAATTGTCAGGTACAGCTGATTGAAATGCTGTATTTTATTGTCTTTACTAGAATATTGAACAGTTAAATTCTCAGTAAAAAAATCTTTTATGTTTAGCTACAGTTTGTCATATGAAGAAAGTTGTCTGCTAAAGTTTTGTGTGTAATTCAATTACCTATTATATTTACTCACAGCTTTCTAATATTGTTTCGAGTGATAGTTATCTGATTTCTACTTCCATTGAAAATTGTTTTGGAATGCCACTAGCTTGGGTAGGGAAAGGTAGGAGCCAGTAAGCACTGTGTGGATCAGCTAAGAATTTGCTTTAAAAGAGAAATCTTGCAACATTCAGTTCAGGGCAAATTTTGCCATTAACGGATCAAGTTCTAATTATGACCAAATTGAAACTTTTGTAATATAGTCAGACCAGAGGGGAGGCAGCTTCTGTAGCTTATCCATAGGCAATCCGAAGTAGGGATACCAGGGAATCCACGCTGTGCAGGGTGGGATCCAGGACAGTTTGCTGAATTCCTAGCATAGCACGGGCAATCGAGGGGGTGATGGTGGCTATTATCTTCATAAACTTTCACCTGAGGTTACACAAGGATGTCTTGCCCAGGGGTCGTAACAAAGTCACTGTCGGGCTCTAATTAACTTATCTTTAATGATTAATTTTTGAATGCGTAAATCAAATTAATATTAACTCATTTTAGAAGCAGCATAGAATTACACATACTTTTAGTACTGTTTGTTTTTAAAATGCCATTGTTTACAATGTGTGAGGAATAAGGACTATATCAAGTTACTTTTTTTTTTTTTTAAATTACATTGCTAAAGATGTTCATTGATACTAAACTGAGTAATGCTTTCCATTACAATGGCTGAAATAAGTGTACTTCAGACAGCCATTTCCTTTATAGAGCAAGTATGCTGAGGGGGGGAGGCTTCACAAATATTTTCTGAAAGTACATTAATAAACAAGAACATTGCGTATTTATTTTAGTTTTTGTGGAAGTTCCCTCCTTCAGGTTTTCTGGTGCACTGTTTGTACACTATCTGCTGCTTTCTCTCCTTTTTTTTCTGCTTAAAAATGTTGTATAGATATTTCTCAAAACTTGCATGTAAGTCATATATGGAATGTTTTCTGTTTTATCAAGGAATACTCCAGATGTTTTGTTCCTGAAGTGGAAAAACATACTTGATAAAAAGATTGCAGCACAGTCTGTAGTCAGTAGTAGTTTGATAAGTTTAGAAGAAACAGTAGTATTTCTGCCATTAAGCCATTCACTTCATTATTTTCCTATTTAGTTGTCTTCTCCGGGTTAGGCATCAGACTAATGAGAAATTCTTAGAATGCTCCTTCTTCTGTCTAAACACCAAGCACAGAAATGCTTTCGACAGGGAAAAAACCCCAACAACAACCCACAAGAAGTGCGTGCGGAGATAATACGTAGCCTGAAAAATACTTATGTGCTGACAGCTATCCAGCAGTGTTGTCACAGCAGGAAGACATCAGTTGAAGAAACAGATAGCGACCTCAAAAAAAAAAAAGAAAAAAAAAAAAAAGTCTGGTCAGCAGTGTGGACAGGGTTTCACAAGATTATAAATCACCCCAGGGTCGCTGTGTTCCCACCATAAAGAGAGCATGGTCGTTTTATTGTAATCTAATAAGTGATGGGAGCAAAGGACAGCTCCAGTGTGTGTGTTTGAAAAAAAAAAAAAAAAAAAAAAAAAAAAAATCTTGATTACAGTTTCAAAACTATACAGTTTCCCTTGCCATTGAAGTGCAGATTATGGGGGTTAAGGCCATTTTAGGATTGGATTACCTTTTTATAGCTGTATGTTATTCCCTTGTTCATGAATCAGAAAGTACTTAAATTAAACTGAACATTTGGGAGTAATACTAATAGGGAGTGTGGTAGTAGAAAATTAATCACTATTTAGTGTTAGATGGCTAGCCAAGTAAGTCTTTGTTTTCAAGGCTTTTTTCACTGAATGAAATACCCACCTTAATGAACTGAGGAGAATTTATATCCGGTGGTTCCTTTTATTTTTCAAAAAGTTAGGTTTTGTGGTGACTCATGTGCGAAAGCAAGTCGGTAGGAATGTATTCTTAATGTCAGATTTAATCAACTTATTCACACTTTCATTGTGGAGTTTATTCTGTATTGGGTAAAATTAGCCAGAGGAAATTTTTGTTCTGACGTCTTGGGGTTACACATTTGATACATTTTAACATATTGAATAATAACCTTGATGTGCACAAAAAAAGGGTCAGAAACAGGATTTATTTTCTTACTTCTCCAACTTTTTACATGTTAGCCCTCCAGTGCTTTTCCTGGTACTTGGGTAGCTCCTCTGCCACCGTTTATTTTTGTCTCCAGAATCTTCTCAGATGCTTGGAGGGGCCTTGTGAAGCGAGTGGCTCTGGAAGTGAAGAGGTAGGGGGCTGAGCAGTAGGGCTAGGAGTGGCTGGAGAGGAAAATGGGTACAGAAGCCGGAAAAATGCTCCAGTGCTTCCCTATTTTGGTGTTCACATACTCGTTTCCTTCCTTTACTCTGAAGCTATCAGCTAGTGACCCGTTTTGGTGCCTTCTGCCCAGACGCCACCCCACCCTTGCTGGTTCTGAGTAGGCATCTTCTGTCCTTCTGCCACTAAGGAAAAGCGGTTGAGAGAAAATTAATAGGAAAGAGAAGCCAAACGGGCCTTCCTATGGTTTCCAGACCTCCCTTCCTCTTGATGGGCATATTTTCTAGACAAAAATCTGGGCAGCCTTTACTTCTTGGCCATTTCTTTCCTTGGCTTGCTTTTTTAAAGTAAAGATGACAGCAGATTTATTTCTGCTTACCTCCTGCATCCACAGGTAGACGTGTGGAAAGAATAGATCTAGCACTTCCATCTAGAGTATGAAACAAGAGGGTTCAGGAACTGTTTTCTCTACAGTCTCCTCAATCTCCGCATTTTCTTCATGGCATAGAATTGCGCTTCCTCACGCAGACATCTATATCAGTGTTAAAACCCAAAATCCCCATACTTAGAGTCAGGCCTGTGTTTTAAGGTAAGAAAACAAAACAACCTATAGGCCAACTTCTGGGGCAAAACCCAGGAAAAAAATGTTTCAAATAAACTTTTTTTTTTGCTGACATTTAAAAAAAAAAAGAAATTAATATTTTGGTATGGCATAGCATCACTGATTTTTTTTTGCTGATTTTTTGCCTTATGCTTTTGTATTTCAGAGTTAATCAGTAGGAAGTTTCATAAGACAAAATTATCCAAATTTGAATTTGTTAGGGGTATTTTAATTTTAGATTTTTATTTCCCTTCTTTTGTGTGTCAGGATGTATAGAAGCATCACAGTAACTCCTGAGATGCGCTCTGTCAGATCTGGGCAATTTACCAAATTTTGTCTTCTAGGAAGCAGACTGGTATCATGAGAAGACCTGGAGTGCAGGTGGCTACTTGCTTCACAATTAATCTTGCATTTCAGATTTCCAAAATGAAATGGATGGAAAGGTTTTTGCTTGTTTGTTTGTTTTGCTGTGGCTCACAATTTTAATCATATATTTTCAAAAGTGAGCAGGGTTGTAGCATTGTCAAAGGCCAACAGTATATTAAGTGCTGCCTTCATTCAGAAACCTCCCCCGGTCGTGCAACTGTTCCTGCCTGCTTCCTTGAACAAAATGTGAGTATTTTCCTCAGATATTAGATGATGATGAAGATGATGATTTGCACTTAGACTTATAATGCAAACCTTTGGTCCATTCCAGCTCACTTGTCTATCATCATTCCCATGTTATTCCATGTTTCTCCCCCTCTTTAGCTGTTAATATAGGCAACCCTCACCCTGTGTCTAATCGGACTGACAGAATCTCCTGCCGCTGCTATCAGTGTCATTCCTTTAATTGAAAATGGGGCATGATTGATGGCTATGCAGGTTCTGCTTCCCATTGGACAGAAAGCTTTGCCCGCTTGACTTTCCCAGCACATTTTTGGTGAAGAGAGTAGCATCACCGCAGTAATTGCTACACCAAATCCAACATGGTGCACAGAGTGTTTGAAGTTCCCATTGTATCGTGTTAGATACACAAAACTCTTACTTATGTTGCAACAAAACATAGCAAAAACTAAAGAAGGGGAAATGTGGTTGTGGATCTAACTTCACTTCTGCTCTGTATATCCCTCGAATTGTCTAAGGTCCTCCAAAGTATCAGTCGGGTGAGTTCGGTTTTTGTTTAGTCCAGTTAAGGGATTTGCGAGTTCCCCCCACCCCCACCCTTTGATGACGAAGTTTAGAAAATAATAATAATAATAAAAAATTTTCTGTCACTGTGTTATGGAGAATTGAGTTTATCAGACACAGCGTATTTAACCAAAAGCAGGATGTTGCATAAAAATAATCTCAAGATTAATGAGACGTAGTGGGGAGAAACATCTTCCTATCCTGCTTCAGACAACAGTGCTAGTTCCCACATAAGTCAAGCTATACTTATTATTAGAAGAAAGGAATGAGTGAGTTGTTTTACATACAATGTTTTACTACTTGCAAAATTACTCATGCTCTCAGAATAAACTACAGAGTGCAAATGCCAGGGTGATTTTTTTCATTGCTGTTGTTGAAGACATAGGGTAGATTGGTTAACGTAGAGAAACAAATGTAGTTGCTTTGATTTATCACTTGTGACATTAGCATGTACTATACCGTTCTCCTGGAAACAAAATGGTTGCACCTGAGGACAGTGATATAAACACTACTTTGATTATTTGAAACAAACCATTAGGCTTTGATGAAAGAACCATTACTTTAGTAGACCTTGTACAGAGAGCGCGTTTGGAGATAATGGATGAGCAGCCTACAAATTGCTTGCTTAGAATTTAAAGAAGTCACATGTTTGTTTGAACTTCATGGCATAAACAGATATCTAACATGAACAAGACAAGCTAATGGTATACTTACAATGTAGTTGAAAAACACTCCTGCAAACTTTACCTGCAGTGCTTTAAATACTGCATTTTAGAGTGCACACTCAAAAAAATCAATTAGCCATAATGTATACAATGGTTTTAGATATTGATGTGTATACACCTTATACATTTGTGTATATATATGTGTGTGTGTTTGTATACTATGTATTTACTTCAAAACAGCAAGATTTATTTTACATATTTGCTGCATGATTTCCTAATGAAAATACATATTTTTCAGTATTACACAGCTAAAATAGTTGTAAAAGGTGTCAAATTTAAACCTATTGATCAAGGAACGCCCAAAGTATATTTAAAATATTTGTGTTCTGGGGTAGATTTTCTGATGATTGCCTAGAATGTTGTTTCTTTAATTCTGTGTATGGTGCCTTAGGTAGAGCTAGTTTCTGTGGGCATTCCTATGTTGCAAAATAGTTCCTCTTTTACTTCTGGATCCTGATCGCCCACACTCTGCCAATTTTAATGTATTCTTTTGGGATAAACCACTACTTCCCTCTGAAACAAAACTCAAGTGTATTTCTAGTGATAGTCCACCCTGGGAACTATTTCCCAAAGGAAGACATCCCTATGGATAGGGCAGCAATAGGTTTGTTTCTTTCTGCGTCACACAGTCCTCCAACACTATCCCAAAAAACTGCACTTTCTCGTACTGAACTCTCATGCTGTTTCCTAGATAACGTGATACATACCTTACCCGTCAGCCATAATTTGGAGATGGAGAAAAGTTCCTAAACATCCCACCAATAGGACCTGTACTTGCAGTGTTCAAAATGCTTAGATCTGCAGGGGTGGATTGGTTCATCCCAGTTTACATCGACAGAGTGCATACAACTCTCCATCTGGACCAATGACCAGTGATCTTTGGCTTGATAGTCAAGGAACTGTGTTTTTAAGATGTTACTCGCTTCGTTATAAGGACATTCAAAAGTGGTTGGATGAAGCAAACTGTAGAAGTTCCTGTGTTGCACCATTGGTTGTGAAAGAAGTATATGGGGGGGGATGTGCCACATGGGTGTTTCTACATTGCAGATGCCTACATCTAAGTGAAAGGAGGGCACCCCCTTTGTAAACACAGTGAGAGTGGGAGAGCTTTAAAATTGCACAACAGATTCGTAGGCCCTTAGTGTGTACTATTTGTAATGGTGGGAGGTGGGGGGGTGGTAAGTGCTGCACATTTCTGCAAATAATCTTTATCTGCCCACACTTTTAAAATGAAGACTATTAATTAATTTATTTATTATTTACTTAGACTATCACTATAAGTACCAGACCGGAGTCTCCCCCTTAGTATTCATTCCCCCAAGGAATAGTCTAGCCTTAACTGCTGCTGGAGATGGAAAGATAAACAAAAATTGAGGAGATAACTCTAAACCTGCGTGACAGCCAAGGACATATAGAGCCCGAATGATTTACCTTTGCATTACGGTAGTCATGTCCCAGGATCCCGTTTCATGTGACAAGTCAACAAGCAGTAAAAAATACAACACAGGAATATCTGGCTGTTTTTCGTGTTTAATTTCAGGAACAAAATAAATACTGGTTACTATATATATATAGAACATCATGTCCTGGTTACGGAATACTGAGGACTGGACAGAATAGTGGACTGTATTTCCATAGTCCATATACTGCCTGACAGGAGAATATGAGCGCTCTTTTTTTCAGTTCCATAGATGGCTTCTTGATTTATTAAAATGTTTCTCCAGGGCGTAAGACCAAACATGGCACCATCGTCTAAGCCCCTCTGTATTGTCTGTTTTGAAATTATCCTGCAAACCTGTAAAATGTTGGGTGTTTAGACATAAACATCCTAACCAGGTTACATTTTGTGAAACAAATATTTATCCTACTTAACTATTTGGAACTTTTTGTAGGCCTGTTAAGTGACATAAAACCTTTAAATGGTTGTCCTTTAACAACTTTCTTTTCTTTTGAACTTCGTGTATTTAGCTGCCATTCCCTTGCTCAAGCTTTTTGTGCTTGATCTATTAGATTTTATTAGGGGTAATGAATTGAGAGCAAACTTTCATCTGCTATGGATATGTCCTCTTAACTGTATTGCAACTGTAATACACCCCACAAACTACTTCTGTCCTGATTAAGGGCACATTACCAAGCTGCTTTAGGGATTTTTTAATTGTAGTGAGTACTTTTTTGGGGGAGGTTGTGTTCATTTAAATATTTATTTTTAAAATGCCATTAAGTATACAGCTGGTAAATCAAGAGGTTTTATGGAAATGCATACAAAGATGTAAACCAGTAAAATTGCTCAGCAGTTTACTAATCAGCAAATTCAGGGCATTTTTGAAAAAATAGAATTTTCACGTTTCTAAGCCTGAATTCACATTAGCAAACCGTGGTTCATTGAATTAATTATTTCCTCTTTTATGAGCAAATTGTATTCTATGAACCAACTAAATCGTATAAATTTTGTTTCATTCTCTGAGAAATGGTGAATCCAGCATCAATAGCGAAATCCATTTGTTCCAAAGCAAAATGCTATGTGCACGAGAAGAAATAACAGAGGGGTGGTTTTGACTCCTATTCCTGCTCAGTTTAAATAAGTTAATCACTTGTCTTTTTATGAGATCTTTCATGGCTTGATAGCCCTCTGAAGTTCCATTGCGAGCTTTTAGTATCATTATGTGCTTGCTGCTTGGATATCATGGGGGTTTTGTTAACTGATGAAAAGCTTTTTTTTCAAATTCAGTTTTCATACAGTGACCCATAGTTTTTTTTTTTTTCCCATAAATTTTGTGAACTCTCATCAAGTAAGAATTCTACAATGGTAATGAATTTAAGAAGTTTTTAAAGATAGGTTTTGTTTTTTACAACTTCAAAAAGTCAGTGCCCATTTTAATGAGAACAAAAAATTCTAGTTATATTCTGCTCAGGAAATGGGGAAAAATAAACTAAACATGGCAGCAATGAGGCTAACTCTTTCTAATGTTTGTAATTTCAATTAATGAGAAGATACTTAGCTTCTTCTGAACTGAATATGCCCGAAAGGAAATAATTAATTATTTTCACACATGAGAGACTATATATATTTGTATGTTTGTGTGAATGAAAGCAGTCCTGCAGTTACATGTCTTCTTACTTGAGTCAGAAACGTTGTTGTATTTCTTTAGGGGCTGCAAGATGGGATAGAAAAATGGGTTATTGGGTTAAGTGACTTCTCTGCTTTCTTTCTCATTATTTTAAGAACGATTTTTAAGATGGTTGAAGAGTTGCTGCCACTAGTTCGTTTAGGCAGTTGTCCTGCAAAAATTCAAAATAGGTATGTGGCTTTGTCGCTTGTGGTCAAATACTCTCTGAGGCAAGATTCATCAGGCCAGAGGTAGGGGTCTGCTATTCAGACACCAATATTTGAACTTCCCACCTTTGTACCAAGTGGAAAGAAATAGGTCCTCCTCGGACTACGATTCACCTGACCTGTTTGAAGTGCCCACTGATGGATGAGATGATTCCTGCCTGGAAATGCCGGTTTCTCTCCATCACTAGGAAAGCACAGCAAGGGGGGCTGGTGTAGATATAGATGCGTACAACAGGTCAGATATTTCCCATTTCTTGGGCACGATGTTAGTATATATTGTGGCTCTAGTCAGAGTAAGGCACTATTTGGGGAAGCTTGTTTATTCTGCAAAGAGAACAAGTACTGTTTGGGGGTCCTTCGTGAAGAAATAGTATTGTCTCCTTTCTTCTGCCTCGAAAATAAGGTTGAAAATAGTAAACCAATGTCATCTCCCTGGGAAACATTGTCTTGCCAGTGGACCGTTAGCCATTTAATCTCCAGGAAAAGTTTTTCTGGAGGAGCTTCCCCTCTCCCACCCCTAAAGTGTGGTGTCTAAAATGACAGGCTAATTTCAGATTCAGCTGTGATTGAGCACATGCCAATTTTTACATGCTTTACATAACTAAAATAGAGCTGTCTTTAGAAATCTGTATATTAGGGAAATGAGCTCTAATCAGTGAAAGCTTTTTTCATAAGTGGATATATTCATATAATTTTTACTTTTTTTCAAACATGTAGCACTTAAAATTATATTAGGAAACTTACAGAATTATTACTACATGGCTTATGGCAGCATATAGGAAATAATGGAAATGATAATTCTGTTATTTTCCCTAATAGATAACCACTGATATTATATCAGTTGCATAATCTTTCTCAGTCTAAAACATCTGCCTTTCATCTGAGTAATATTTTTTTAAAGATGAAGGAAAATAAGCTTCCCTGAGGTTTACAGGTATATGATGCTGTTGTTAAGTTTGATGGTCTTCCTTATTTATTCGTTTAGAGTAAAGGACTAAAAATGATTAGCCCAGATTAATTAAAGTGACATTCTGGGTTTCTTCTTAAAGAATGCTTTTGTGTTACTTAAATACTCTGCAAGCGAAAATGTAGTGATTTTCATACTATGAGTCTGAAAACCAAAACTGATAAAACATGCAGAACTTGGAAAATAAATTTTTCCCAAATCTTACTCTTTATGTGACTACAGAATAGAATCACACACTATCACTATCCAAATATATATTTTATAAGCGGAAGCGGCGTAAAGATGTGGACCTACTGCTAGGCTATTTCAAAACCTAATTTTGAAAGAAATATCTTTTAAAGATTTACCGGCAACAAACACAACTGTCTTTGCACCGTGGTGCTTGTAAATGTAGTAGGAAGGAGGATGAAATATTTTCTTTAGTTTGACCGTGTATTTCTGCTGCCACGCAGGAAAAAGCTACACTGAATTAGCAGATCTTTTGGATTTGATGGCTGGGTTAAATGGTATTCAGAAGTCTATCACTGCAGACCCATTAAGTCTTGAGCATTGCATGGGGAATTCACGCAACAGACTTTCACTTTATGATTCTCTGTGATTGTCTCTGCAGCTTTTTGGTTTCTGTGCTGCTCTTTGTAGATGATGGGCAGTGCTTTAAAAGGTTTTCTAATAAAAGGCATGTGTACCCGTGGTCATGCAGTGTTGTGCCATGTAATGGAAAGCAGATAAATACACATTTTTTTACGATTAATTAGAGTATGACACAAACAAGCTGTATCCAGCATGAAATAATTAAGTGTAAGAATACATAGAAGGGGATAAATAACATGACTTACACGGCTTTGATACCGTATGAGTCATAAGGGCATTGTTCTCACTCTTGGAACCTTAAGATCTAAGTGAATCCTAGAAAACAAAAAACTAATATTCTGCATGCTAATATCCTTCTTCACACAGTATATCCAGCTGGGTGGTCAAGCTCTCATTTACAGCCCTGACTAGCCTTTTTTGTATCCCACGCTCGGTTAGAAAGCAGCTGGGCTTAATATTTCTCCCATTGCCTTTGACTGCTAATAGGAACTGTTAGCTAGATGGTTTTGAATAATTGCGCTAGGCTGAACCTTGAAGTCATCAAATTTGCCATCTAGATCAAGAGGTAGGTGCATCAGTGAGTAGCTCTGCTAGGCCACTCATGTAGACAAGCCACAGGTGTTTCTTTCATGACCTTGTAGCTGCCCCCATAGAATAGTTCTTTGGTAGATCCTACTGGAAGCCCTGAGGAAGGAATTCATCTGCAGCTGAGGTATGTAAAAAAGGGATAAATACTTCCAGAGCTCTGCTCATCTGCTCCTGATGTGAATTTCTAAAATAGATCAGATGAATTATGCCTTAAAAGTTCCTGTTCCTCTCAGTTGAGGGTAAGGAATGATTTGCTCAGATGGAGATGCTTATGCTTTAGACCTTTATGTTAGGTCAGATGAATCAATGAATATAATTTATAATGCAAGCATGCGTCAAAGAGTGGTGTAAAAGATTTGGCTTATTGGAATTACATAACTGGGACAGAAACTGTACAGAGCTATGGTTTTACAGAAAATCAAGTTATCAGCTCACATAGAACAGTGAGAATAAAATAACTGGCAGGCAGCTGAGACGTGTGAGCCTAACTTCAGTGCTTCATGCAATTTGAAAGCTTTTCCCAAAGATATCAAGGAACCCTCCATAGAGTTCATCTCCACTGATGCTCTACAGTAATCGTAGCAGTTAACATTCAACAGAGTTAACATCCGATGTAATAACTATTGCATGGTAAAATCTGAATTGGTGAGTGGTGTTAATGCAATCCAAGTAAAAATGTGTTTAAGAATCTGAGTTAGGTGTCTAAGATGGAAAAAAAGGCATTTTGAACGTATGCCTTTATAGTATTTCTTCCAAAAATTACTTTTGTCCAAAGTAAGAAGGCAGATATTGCTTCTGATGTTATGTTTTGCTTTAAAGGCTACTTTTCCTCGCTAAGAGAATTCTTTACTGTTTCGGTTTATGTTATTTTTTCTACAAACCACTGTGAATTATATAGTCATAAACTTGCATATAATTCCTGTGTAATCTGGAGACCACCATTTTAAGGAATAAACAGGAGGCTTAAAATATTTGAAAACACACTTTTGTAGCAGCACAGTGAGGCAATGGATTTGCTCGTAATAATAAGGATTTGCAAACCTGCGGCTGCTTTTACTTCATATGCTTTCCAAGGTATATATTCCAAGGTATGACAAGCTCTATAGTAAGTGCTGCCTAAATAAAAATGTTGTTAATGCTGTGTCCTACATTTGCTTCTATGATGAGGAAATTACTTTGGTTTAGAAAAGACATATCAATGTGTAACATTGATTCTAGACATTAGTTTGAACACAGAGATGCTTTTAAATGCAGTGTGTCTAGTGCTTCTTTCTTTTATAGATACTGTTAACACTGTTTGAAAATGCATTATTTCACGCAGAGGGTGTCTATAAGTGAGTGAATATGGTATAGTACATCAAGTTAAAGAGTTATTTTAGATAAGGTGATAATACTGAATAATGATGTGAAGCTTTTCAGCAGTTTTGTTTCAGTTGAAAACCAGATTTACTGGAATGTTTCAAAGTCCCCAAAACCCATTCTCTTTGACTTGAACAGGCTTGCTCTAAGGAATACGTGGACATTAGCATAAAGGTTGCACATGTTATACAAAGTGTAATTAAAGAAGCTTTGATCCCCCAAATGTCAACTAGCTTGCTAAGTGTCATAACAAAGTGTCAAGCATCTGGTATACAGTTAATTTGTAGTCATTAACTGCATATTGTTGATGTGACAGTTTGTTAGCAAAGCAAGCTTGACAGTTTGCGTTTTGTTATTGATTGACACCTATAGACCTCCCCACCCGTTTAGTTTACATTCCTTATGAGGGTTCCTCAGGTTGCACTTTTAACTAATTAGTTTAGTTAGTTGGTCCAATATGTTAAAATGGAGTGAATGTATATAGGAAGCCCAAGACCCCTACTTCCAAAGCAAGAATGTTTCTTGATTGCATGTCTCTTAGTCTGTCTTCATTGGGTTAGCAATAAGTTTTACAATTGTGTTTTTCTTTTGATGCTATTGGTAATCTATAGCTTGCATTAACATATACCATCAAAACCACCTATTTACATATACACGAAGCGCACTTAGGATGTAGGTTGCAGTGTCTTCCAATGTGATTTACCAAAGAGCCCATAAGAGTACCTTTCCACTGTGTTCCATTTTGTACTATGCAGCATAAATGTATTTTGGCTTGTATAGCTTGTTAAATATTCAATAGCATTCCGCATTATTTTGAAAGCTGGAATTAATTAAAATAATTAAACTGCTTTTTGGTTTTGGTTCCAATTTCCTCTTCCCCCCCCATATGATATGAAGGCAATCTATCAACAGAGCATGCTAATAAGCAGCAATAAATATTATGCAACTATTCTTATATCCAGAAAGGAATTTGTGTGTATATTTTATAATGGGTGATGAAAGTGGGTTATAAAAGGAGTAATATAAGGAATCCTGATTTGAAGTAGTTAGATGTTTTGATGTTTTTCAGGCATTTCCACAAACTTATGAATGTTATTTTCTAAATTAATTCAAATTGCCCTGGTTGCACTTTCAAAGTTTGTGCTTATGACTAAAGAGAGAAATACTACAGAACTCCTTATTTATTGATTCACTTTATTTATAGTCTTCAGAAGCTGAATCTATCACCTGCTTCACGAGAAGTAGACTGGATTAAATTTCTTTCAGAGTCTGCCACCTTTGCTTAGACTGATGCTGACATAGTATCAGGGACTAGGTACAAGGCTTTGCCCAATTCCCTAAGTTATGTACCCTCTAGTCTACCATCTTGGTAGTCCCTACACTCCTGTCTTAATGCATGTCCCTGCTTGTTCCTGGCAGTATGCTAGCTAATGGTCCTTTTCATGTTTTATGTCATATTCATGTGTGAATAGTAGCACTTGTATTTCCATCAATGTGCCATTTTCTTGCCATACAAAAATTACACACAGATTTGTCATCCTAAAATTTCAGAATTTGCCTCAAAATCATAAGAATAGTTTTGGATTTAAGTCTACCTTGAGACTTAAGTCTACCTTCTGTTTGGTTCTATTTTTTTTTTTTAGACCTTTAGTCTTCACAGATAATGTGGACTATAGCTTCTCAGAGTTCTTGTTTTATTTAGACTTATTTTAACAAAAAATGAGATACCTGATTTCATGGTCTATGGTGAAATTCCAGATATGGTGCCTGAAGGAAAGATGGCAAGCACTTGAGGAAGCAGCAAATATTCCAGTGATATCACAGAGTTGACTTTATTTTTATATTTCAGTTATTATGGAAAGGCAGTGTAATGAATAATATGTATGGAGTGCTTGAATAAATGAGAAGGGACAAGCAAAAAGGATACATTTATTGGTACTTATGCCTTTATTTGTGATGCTGTGAAAAGATTCTTCATCCACCGCTGTTGGTGGTATTGCATGATGGACACGTTGAGTGGGGAATGCCAGACTGTTCTACATGTAGGAATTAAGAGCACTTATCACCAAAATACGAGATCCTGGTGATGTTAAAGGCAAAATAGTCATTGTCCTCTTTAGGGCCACTATTTTGTGTTGGTGCTGTTTCCAAGGAGAGGACAGTACCTACGTAAAGCCACTCAGTTGCACTAAAGTTAGGAGCTGAGTTTCTCTTTTTTGATTCTTGCAAAAGGAAGTTATTAAAACTGCATAAGGAGCTATATAACTAAGTATATTAATATTAGTGCTATAAAAATATAACTAACTATATTAGTATTCTGACAATTTAAGGATATGTGAAAACACAAATAATGAGAACAATAGAGCATTTTTCCTTACTGAGTGAAGAATGAATTCAGAGAAGGGTGGAAAATTAGGAGCAAAACGTTCTTTAAATTGTATTTCTGAAAGAATTTTACTAAAGAAAAATTAAAGTGTTTAGTTGGACTTGCTTCCTTTTTATTGATTCCTTGACATACTTAGAGGTTTCCCATAATTTAAAGGGGGGAAGATAACTCATTGTCACATTCTCATTCAAATAAAAACTGTTGTACTCTTTGTTTAGTCTTTAAAGGTATTTTCTTTTCTATAAAACTTTGTAATTTCAGGAAAAAAAATGGCTGTGTAAACCAATACTTCTTAAGATGGCTTTAAATTGTGCCCCTGGTACATACTCAGCAAAGACGACTGGCCTTGGTAGAGGTTATATTTTTATATAGATTTGTTAGTAAGGAACAGTTTCTTTATTATGTTAAACAGAAAGAAACAGAATGATGTTTCAGGTTCTAGTAGCATGAGTACTAAAATAAAAGTTTAAAATAAAATAGGTTGGTACTTTTAAATCTCTTTTCAAACACTTCAAGCCATGTACGTTACATGCATTTTAAGCCTGGTTTCTACTAGAAGTGAGACCTGTGCATTTGCCTGTTTCTCCCTCAGACCTCATCTCTCACAAAATGTATGTTCAGGTGTTGGTGTGGGTAAGGCATGGGAACAGGGTATTCTTTCCAGTGGAGGTATTCAGCACTGGCTAAATAAAAGGACATAAAAGGATGTAAAAAGGAAAATTGCTTTAGCACCCCAACAGCTGCTTTTCTTTTGATTTCCACTTTTACAAATGGAATCCAGAAATTATCTGAACTCCAGAATTTCAAACACCATTGTTTTCAAACATTAAAAAAAAAAAAAAAGTCTTCACCTTCCTTTTGAATTCTTTTCCACTTGAAAAAAAAAATGGAGGCAGAGGAACTCTTTGTGAACCCGTCTCCATGTTAATCCTTGAAATTGTGGCAGATTAAACAAAAAAATCTCCCTGGACTTGCCCGAGATGTATCCCATTGGCCAATAAACCTCATTAATCCTTTGAGTAAGTCAGGTCCCTGCTTGATAAATATGTAGTATGAAAATCCCTCCATCAGACATGAAAGGTGAGCTGTGCACTTTCCTAGATTACTGTACTTTCTAGAAGAGCTGGTTCATGTTACCTCTGATGCAGAGGAGACCTACCCAGAACAGAAGTGTCCTCTTTGGGGAATGCTTCCTTTAGTGGGTAAATTTACGTCAGATTCAGATCCCTTGATGTAAATATTGACTGAGTGCTGGTAACCTTGCTGACACTGAGCAGGATTGGACATACATACTGATGTCCCTAAAGCTAATAACTTCATTACTGCTTTGCTGTTCATTGGTCTGAGGTAAGGTGAGGCTAAGAGGCCCCATCGAGCAGAACTCAGAGGGCCAGACACTGGAAAATGTCCATTAAGGAGAAGCAGGTGTGAATCCAGATTTATTGCTATTGCTTATGAAGAAGTTGCTTTTTAAATTTACTGACTTGATTTAAAATAGCAGTGAGGACAAAGAACTAGCTTGAGTTTGGGGAATTTTAACTAGGAGTAGAAGCTAGGTTTCAAGGACAAACTGCTTTTTAGATCTTGAGTTCTACTTAAACCTGAGTTGTCTTGAATTCTACTTAAACCTTAAACTTGAGTAGTCTAATTCAAGTTAGTTAACGTAGCTTTTTTTTTTTTTCCCCCACAACAAATATACCCCAAAGCTTCTGCCAAGAAAAAGCTATGATTTTCAAGTCAGATCTGGCACTAAAAAAAGATGCTGGTGCTTATTCCTGGACATTTACCTGCTATAATAATTTCCAGGAATGCTTTTGAAACCTTTAAAACTTCTTTTTCCCAAGGGCACTTCTGGTGCAGTGTTTACTTGACACCAGAAAATTAATGTATGATTTTGCAATTAACATTCTCTTTCACCCCCTCTAAATCCTCTCTTCTGCTCCATCATCTCAGGCAGAGATGCCTCTCCTCCCTATGCCAAGAGAAAAAATATTAAATGATAACTGTTACTCAGTGCTGAGCCAGGGAAGGCATAATATATAAATTGTGTGTGACAACACCAGTACCTTTTCCTATTTGCCACCGTATTCTTAGATACAGTTCACTTTCCTGTAAATTGGGGGAAAGGACTTTCTCATGCCGTTGTTAGTTGGGCCACCGCTAATAGAACCCAAGTTTGTGAATGGGGATTTTAGTCCTGAGTTTCAAAGAATAATCCTTATAATTGATGAAAAATTTGCCTAGTCCATTCACCCAGCTGTGGACAATGTAAAATCCAAAATTTTTAGGTGCTATGACCAGGGCGCACTTTTATTTCTTCAAAATTGTGAGGCGTGATTCCAGTCAGGTTTCTGCTGTTTAGCACAAAAATGGTAGCTTAGTTATTTTGATACTAAATAATTGATGATGCTTTCTTTATAGGGAATCTGGAGATGGTTTAGAGTCCATTAGGAAGGTTTGCCTTAAGCCCTACGCCTCTTCCCAGAGAAGATTAGTGCGAGGGCGTGCCAGGGTGTTTGTTCACTGTGTGCCATTTCTGTCTTCTGTCCTTCACACTTCCCGAGAAAATGAAGCCATTCCTGACGGACTGGTTAGCACAGATGAAACCCTCCTTGCATATCCACCTCTGGATAAGGATAATTGAGTGAAACACAACTGCTGATGTAGCTGAATAAAGTGTCTACTGGATTCTCTAGGAGGGGTTATGAGAGAGATTTTTGCGGACAAAAGGCTAGAATTTCATCTGGCACACATTGACGTGGACCCATTGACTAAAAGGAGCCCTTTTAAGGTAAAACAGCTGAGAACCTGGCATAAAATCATGAACATAGTGCTGAGAAGTATGTCATTTTTCTTTCAATTACACTCTTATTTTTCCCTTTTGTACATAGTTGGTATTTGTGAATATTCTCTTCCATCTACCTGCTGGTTTGACTCACTGTATGAAATACAATGCCATAAGTGTTTTTTTCTTTCAATTAGAAAATAATAAATTCTGACCTTGCTTACCAAAAGGTTTTCCACAAAATGCCCTGCTCCAGGAAGAAAAAAGCAACACAAAAAACAGCCCTCTCCGGTTTCTGGTTGCATTTATTTTTCATCACATTTTTTATTTGCATACTTAGATTTGAATTATCAACACCATTTTAGCTTTCTCACTAATCAAATGTGGATTCACATTCACAAAGTCATTCACAAATCAAAGTGACTAGGAAACAATTTATATTTTGCTAAAACATGGCTAATATTCCACTTCTTTTTCCTTCTAACTAAATTGAGAAGGTACAGGCTGTATTCATCAGGCTATTCTGCAGAACCCTTCTGGATGTGGTAGAAAAGCTGATTTGTATGCATGAACTCTCATTCTTGCGTTTGTGCTAGCTTTAAGTAGCAACACAGCTTTTAATTGTGAGGTTTTAAGTTCTGCAATTAAAATTTACCCTTTCTACTGAGAGGATTGAGTGATAGTTTTTTGATTTACTTTAGACAGTTTAGACAAATTATATTTAAAAGCACATAAAGATGCAAGATGCATTTCCTGACTATAAGAAGGTCAATATGTCTTAGGCACATTTGCTGAAAGTTTTACTTTGAATAGCTAATGATTTTTTTTCTACTGTATTGCAGAGAACATGCTAAGATGCTACAAAGAGTTTTCCTGTCAATCTCCTCCTAGGAATCAGTTTTCTTGAAAGCCATGACTAAAAGGACCTTGAAGAGTTTAGTTAACCAATTTTCCATTCTGTAAAGTTATGTCAATAGCATTCATTTTATTAGAAGTCTAAAAGCCAAATATGTACAAAATACCCAATGTACTTTAAGGGTATTTTCATATTTATAAAGTAGATAAATGACATTTAAGAGGTATGGTTATATGATAAAGGAATCTTGAGGCAGAGAAGGTAGAGTTCATATTGCAGAGTTAAAAAGGAAACAAAGCAACGAGTACAGTGTTAACTGGTTTTAAATTTTATTAACTGTTTGTTGACTGCAGGTGTGCAAAAAATAAATACCTTCTCAAATTGGTTGTAGAATGACATTATGTAAGCTCATGTATGGCTATCTGCTTACGATAGCACAGGCTATTGGATATCCCTTGATTTATATCGGCTTTGTGGTATCTTGTAGCAACTTCTCAACCTTGATTTCAGAAGTATTAGCCCAAACTATGACAATTTTACCACTAATCAAAGAAACGTTTGGCTTGTAATCTGAGTTTTAGATTCTAGTTTTTGGTGTTCTGTGGGTTTTTTGGGTGGTTTATTGCTTTTTTATTATTATTATTTTAAGCAGCATTGAACTGTTTGCTAGCTGGAAAAAGCTTCTATTTTGATTTTCCTATATTTCACATCGCCTTTGTTTCTAGAAGTCCTCACTGTGGGCCATTGCACTCCTCAGTTCAGACATTCAGTCCCTGCCCCAAGGAGTCCTTGGTCTAAGTATAAGCAAAAGACACCAGATGAATGCTGCCATATGGATTATATGCAAATGAGATAATATTGATCAACATGATAAGCATGCTGTGACTCTTAAACTATATGTAAACCTTTTTTACAGTTTGCTGACAACTTCTTCATGTTCCTGTTTCAAGTCTTCTACCGCATATATATACTTCATGGTCACAGCTGCAATAATAGTAATAAAAAGGCTAATAAAGAACCTTCAAGCCATCAAGAATAATTTACATTACAAAAAAAAATAAAAATCCGTTTCTGCAGCTGTCCTCAAAACTATATACTTTAATGTAACATTACAGTGTAATGTTGTGTGTATTTAAAATACAGTATAAAATTACTTTTATCTGAACAGTATATGATTTTAAGGCATCAGTTCTTTTATTCCTAAAAAAAATCCTGGTACTCTAGCAATCAAAGGACTGAGCACAGATGTGTTGGTGCATATGTTTGCAATATGCATGGACATGTTTCATGTTATAAAAATTAAACCATATTCAAATTTTTAGGTGATTACCACAAATCAAGAAAGAAATCGTGTATAAAACAAACAGCAGAGGAGTTGAAGAATTCAAAGTGTGAGCTGAAAAAAGCACAGGATTTAGATTTTTAGAGTAACAAAAAATTCCTTTGGTTTCATAAATTAGTGACACCTTATGTTTTATATTTGCGGTATTTGCTAACATCGTATACTTGAGTCTAAATATATACAAATTTTATTCTGGTTGGGTCCGAGGAGCGTGGAAAACAAGGTGAATGCGTATAGAGTTCACTTCTCATTCATCTGGGTTACTCTTATCTTAACGTTTAGACGTATCCTACTGCAGCACCAGACAACGTTGCTTTCCATGCAGTGTTCCAAATAGGAGCTTGCTATTTTTAGGAAGCTGATAATCATCCCAAACTTAGCTTACATGCTTGGAATGATGATTCGGCACATCATTTCTCTCATTAATATTGTTTTTAAGCTATAAGCACCTCCTGAAAGCATGAAAATCCTTCCAGGGTGAGGCAGCCCTGGTCTTGGCAGAGTTGGGTTGTCTCTTCTCTGTTACAGGTATTCAGTGGCCCACGGGAAATGAGTTGGTAATTTTGGGGTAATATTTAGTAGTCGTCCTGACACCGAGACTGCCTCTCAGTTCCAGAAGTAAATTGAGGAGTGAATGGGCAAGGGATTAAATTCTGTTTTATTTCTTGGTGAAAGTAGAAGCAGGATTTGAACCTTTTCTCTGTCAAAGCCGACGCCGTTCTTGACTTCAGTCTTTTTTTCACAACATGTAATCCGAAATGATGGGCCAGCTCTTGGCATAGTCTGAAACTAAACCCAACCTTCCTGCTTACTTTTATTACTGAAAAATAGCTTTTAATAGAATACGCTTTGGCTTGCTTCCTTCTCTAGCCAAAGCATGGGAGGAGGAAGAGGGAGTTTGGAAGAGCAGGGTTGGAAGGGGGACACAAATAGATCAAGTCTCTCCGTGGGATTAGTTCAGTGAGGAACTGGTGCCTTCTTTCTTTCACTACCAGAAAAGCTCTTTTAGACGTGTTAGGCTAATGCAAGTGTTAATGTTTGCTTAGGAGACTGGAAGGGGACTCTGCTTGAGGCTATCTGAAGAAATAAAGGATCTTTAATAGGAAAAGTAGGGGGAAACATGAAAAATGCAAGGGTATTAAATCAGGAATCAGCAGATAGTAGGTATATTCCTATGCGGGATTTTTGTAGTGAAAAAACCTCAGTACTGTCACCCCAAAATTTTTAGAAGCACATTCAGGAGATTTAAAAATGTTCCTTGGATAAAGCATTTCAGATACTTAGCAAGGAATTATTTTTCATTATTGTTGTGACCTAAAGCTCTGATAAATGGAAGTAATCATCTGTTCTTATTTATTGCATTTCTGAAAATATTAGGTGTGGGTTTTTTAATATGGCAGTTAGGCAATAAAGTTGCTTTACAGGATACCAAAATATCATTCAGTGAAAATACTACACATGGTTTATATTCAAGTTCTTCATTGTTCAAAATTCAATTTTCCTCCACCCTCGTGCATTATGTTGATGGTGTTGACTTTAAGGGGTACATTTTCAAAGTCTTTCCTTCAGGATTTATAGCTAAATAACTCCCATTAATTTTAATGGTAAATGTGTGGCTAAATCCTGTGTACTGTTTTTGAAAAATGTGTCCCTAAGGTTATTGTTTTACACACTTCTGTGTAGATCCAGCTATCAAAGTTTATATTTTTCAGCTGGTTTGTATAATACACACATGAAAGTGTAACATATATAATAATGTTAAACAGATTTTGGTCTAAAGATACCGGCTTTTCAAAAAATCTGTTTGTATATTTTTCCAAAAGATAAAGGAATATAAATTGCAGTCAAAAGTTTCGCCCTGTATATTTTATGCAAATCAAATTTACTGCCGTTTTGTTTGGTATTCTTATCTTGGTTCTGTAAATATATGTTCAGTTAGGCAGTTCCCTCTTATGCTTACCATTATCTGCAAATTCAACAATACGTAACCTTTGAAATAACAAATTCTGCTATTTTTCATTAAAATGTGAAGAGTTAATTATGTATTGTATTCTATTCACAATAATATTTGTAATGTTTCTGTGTTAATCTTAGCTCTCATTATTCACAAATGCCTGTGGCATCTATGAGTTATTAGGGCCTTCTTCTTTTGTGGTATAAACATGCTTTCCTCCTGCAACGGACATCTGCGGGACTTGTACTAATATAAAAATCATCATCTTCTGTTCCTCGACAGAAGTAGAAAATGTGCACAAAACATAGTGTCATCATTTTGTGCAGTTACTGCGGGAGGTTTTTTTACCTCTTAATCATAACCAATTCAGCGTTTGGACCTTTCCAGCAGATAACCAGAAACTAGCAAGACAAACAGTATATATGTTGCTTTAGCTGACCGTATATTAACTATTTTGTTGCAATTTAAAAAAAAAAAAAAAAAAAAAAAAAAAAAA
>NW_015094510.1:2317362-2345848 GCF_001431845.1 Calidris pugnax
AAAAAAAAAAAAAAAAAAGAAAAAAGGAAGGTTCAGTGAACTGAATAAATGGGATAATCTAATTGGCCACATTGCCTGGCCCAAAGTATACTAGTATGGTTAAAAAGTACGTTCTTGTAAAAATAAGTAATGAATTAGAAACTGAATTTCAATTTCTTTTGGAATAAAAATGATAGCAAATGGGGAGGGGAAAAAAATGATGGTAGATATTTACTAAAAAACACAGACAATATGAAAGGATTAAAATGCTTTAATCAGACAGAAAAAAAGGCTTTGGCTACTTGATTAGGGCTGATTTCCACCATCTGCTTATACTTACTGAGGATCTAGCCCTGACTGAACACTAATTTGTGCACTTCCTAGAAATTGAAATCTCTCAGCAAGCAAATTAACAAGAGCAGGGATTCAGCAATAATGGAGCTCCTCGGCTTTTGTTTCCCTCTGACAGATGGACAGGGTGCGCTCAAATTGAATTCAGCTTTAATTGCATTGTGCCATTTAAAATTTTATCTGCTCCACAGATTTTGTTTACAGGTTTCAGGATTCCAAACCTTTGGAAATTTTTTCAGCCCTGGGTGAAATAAAGAGCACTATAATTCTGTGTGACTAGTAGGTGTTCATTACCACTCTTTGCCCTAAAGGGTGGCGTGCTGAAAAAAGGCAAAGAATTCTATTTTCAAGCCTTAAATTGATGGGTGGAGAAGTACAATTTTTCTCACTGTAAATGCTCTCTTATTGAGTATCTATTCGTAAATAGAAATATTGTTAAAAGCTAGGCCAGAAAATAAGATGTGTTGGAGCTGCTTTGATTTTCTCTTTTTACAAAGGCATCACAAACTTTTCTCAGCTGTGAAGTCTGTTGCCTAGAGTTATAAATTTTTGTGTGCTTTAGAGATAAATTTTTACCAAATAAATAATGACATTGTAAAACTTTCTGCCTTTTTTTCTGAGTGAAGGTTGGTCTGATTGAAGAGGCTAATGAGAACGTGTTCCTTTTGGGCGAGGCATAAAATATGACTAAATATTTTACTTGGGTTCTGAACATTCCTGTGATGCCAACGTTGGAGGGATGCTTTTGTAACAAAATTGCTTGTCAGTCTGTGAGTTCTTCTTCATAAATCTGTGGCTTGGTGGATACTGAACTGCAGCTCTTCCAGTGGTGAACCAGAGATCTCAGAGTTTGAGTCAACCATGATAATTGGTTTGTATTTCTGCTTCAGCAAAGGCTGAAGACTCTGCATTGCTGCCAGGGTTTCATACTCTGACACGCTTTATGTCAGTGTTCTTCTAATTCTATTTTTTGCTGAATGTCTGCAGTGAGGGTTGCTGAATGATGATGATGATAGGAAGTACTGAAAACTCATTTTGCTTCTTTGTACAGAAGTACAAGAGTGTTTCATGCACCTACAGGCTGATTGTTCCAGAGCTAAGTTCTTACCTGTGAGAAGTACCACAGTTCCCATATGAGCCAGTGGGAACTGTGATATTAGAAATGTGTTTTATGAGGTAAATTTTGTAGTCATGGAAGAAATTTCAAAGTCTGAGGGGAAGGGAAGAGCTAGCTTACCTTCCTTTGCATTGCAGAATAGACTTATTTTAAAGCCAAGCTCAATTTCTTTTTCTTTTTTTTTTAAAAAAAGAAGACCACAAAAATACATTTCTTTTTATATCAGTTATTTGCATTTATGGATGCTAACCAAGCTATACATGTGTTTAAACAGGTTCCAACAGGGAAAGAATTAAAAAAATAAATGTGACAATCATGGCAAAAGGGAAGATTTTGTAAAAACTTACTACATGCAACCTCATATACCAGGAGGACAACTCCATGATGTTAAAATTTCTTCCATTAGCCTGGAAGGTCAGATGTAAGCAAAGCCAGGATTTGTAGAGATTACTGCCTGGTGCTGCTTGGTTTGGATACAGTTACTTTGTGTTGCCAGTTCCTTTGAGCAGATCTTTGTGAGGATTTTTAAAGAACAGTGGCATTTCTGGAACCCTTGTAGTGATGGTCCTCCAAATGTCATCTTTCAGGACTAGACATATTATTGAGAGTCCCAGGGAGATCTGGCAAGGAATTGCCCTGGCAAATTTGAAAGGAAAATCCTACTGATTTCAGTGAGGCCAGCATTTGGTCCATGAACTACAGGTATCTGTTCTGTTTTTGGCATCTGACAGCAGTCTCAAATGCATTTTTTGATCCTTCAAAGGCACTGAATTTTCTTATTTAAAAAATAAGAGACAGCATGACAAAGAGATGGAGTGAGTAACAAGCACCTGACGTTGCTGCCCTTGAGCATTTATAAAGGGTTAAATTGAGAGTTAGAAAATTTCATTTTATTAACATTTATATTTTTCCAGTCTTTTATGATTTGAGTTAGTAAAATCTTGAGAAATAAGCTAAGAAGTCAATGTCTTTACCTCGTTTTGACCAGTACTGAAGTCCTCAAGACAGTTTACTGTGCCTTTCCTGGTGCAGAATGTTTAGCAAGTGTAGTGATGGAATATAATTTTTAAATTTTTCATTCATATTTTGTACTACAGTAGCACTTGAAAGGACGCTTCAGGTACTGGGATTGTGTTGTTAGGTGGAGATAGGTTCTTGCTTTTTTGAAGAAACAGTGACTGTAGTACAAAATAGTAGAAATGGACTTTGAGACTCAGAGCATAAGAGTTATTAAGAAACCTTAGCAGAGGTGATTTCTTCACACAATAAGTTTCCTAGGAGTTCCTCATTCTCTGCGTGACTTCAGTCCATTGTGTTCTACTTAGACGTAAAAACCCAAGTAGGTAAAAGTGAGAAAATATATTCTGGCTGAGGTAAGAAAAACCTTAGGATACATCCAAGTCCTTTGTGCTGTACAGTAATTGGGAGCTGATGAATTCTTCTTTTGCCAGATTCAGGAATGAAGGAGTCAATTGGAGTTTTGCCATTGTCATCAGTGGGAACAGGATCATGCCTATTCTGCCTTAATCAGTTATGATAAGAGAGATTTATAGGTAGGAAGTATATACATGACAGTTTCCAGCTCAGTGAGTTTACACTTAGAGCCATGAGATTTTTGGCTAATTCCCTGGAGTCCTCCCATCACATTTCTTTTCTGAGGTCAGCTGCATTAGATTCTCTGGGATTTTAAGTAGGAGGACTAAATACCCCCCTATGGTGGCTTAATTGTTCTTAAAACAAGATGGATTTCATTTATCAGCTTGAGTTTTTGAAGGGAACCATGGAAATGTTAGTATTGGTGTTGGAGTCTACTATATGCTAAGGACCTGTATTATAGGTTATTTGAGACACACTATTAGACCTTTCTCGTTCCACACAATTAGAATCTAGTTGCTTGTCTGATTTGGCCTCTCGTCTTTATACATCAAGTATCTGAGATTTGGTGTTAGTTGGGCTTTAGAATTAATATCTACGATAAGTTGCCTTAGTTTACCAAGAAATAGTACAAAAGCCCTTTTCTCCTTCAAAGTGGCAGAAAATCTAGGTAAAGATTTAACTGTGTTGATATGCATGCATTACATGCACAAATACTTCACTTTAACTTTAGTTAAGATTAAAGATTTAGATCAAAGACTTAACTTTTGTAAAGGGCTTATCAACAAAAACGTGCTTGACTTTACGGACAAACACCCAGAACAGAAGTTCCATATGTAATATTGAAGATGTTTGTTTTACCCTAAAAAAGCATTTTGGAGTAGGGCTTTAGGCTACTAGTGGGTACCTAATTCCTGTCACAGATTATTTGTGGACATAAAATGTTAAATAATTTTGTGTTACATGGATGGCTCGGTCTGAACAACAGCCATTTTTAATACTGATCCACTGTCTGAGGTGTATTATTATCTTGAGTTGATGTGGGTTTGAACTTTCTCGAGTGAAGGACCCGAACATTTTCTTATCCTTGTCTAGACAAATTTCCAGATCTCTGAAACGTTCCTCCAAAGGTGGCTTTGGGAAAAAAACAGGGTAAAAAAAAAATAAAATAGCCAATCATGGTGAATCTTGTGAGGATTTTAAGCTGTTTAATATGTGTTAGGTGGTCTCCTAGCATGCCAGTTCGGTTGTGGTCTTTAGAAAGTGAGATGTGCAGTTCATGGTTCCAGTTGACTTTATAACTGGGATGTTAAAGGTCTTTTCCAACCTAAATGATTCTATGTTAAAAAGTCTGGGATGAGTCATTAACATGTGTATTCAAGAAACAGGTAAAAGTAAAATAATAAAGCCTAGGAACTTACAGGGCAAGTCCCTGTTTTAGGGAAGTCTCAGTTTAACAGCTTTTGACTTCAGATTGAAATTCTGTCTAAACTGCCTCACAAGTTTTGAGTCAATGGCTTGATAGGCTCTTAAATGCATTTCTTTTCAAGATGAATACTGTAGTGATTGTTAGAAGCCTGGTTCTATTAAAATTATTCCTGATATAAGGGTAGTTTTGGAGGTCTTTTATTTTGTCATGGTACTTTTTTCTAAACAGGAAGTATTGTCTAAATCAGTGAAGGTGATTAGGAAATTATAATTAAGAGTAACTGTGTCTTGTATGCTGTTTTTTTTTTTTTTTTTTTTGCCTCTATGATTGTTAGAAGCCTGGTTCTATTAAAATTATTCCTGATATAAGGGTAGTTTTGGAGGTCTTTTATTTTGTCATGGTACTTTTTTCTAAACAGGAAGTATTGTCTAAATCAGTGAAGGTGATTAGGAAATTATAATTAAGAGTAACTGTGTCTTGTATGCTGGTTTTTTTTTTTTTTCTTATGCCTCTATTGAAAAGATTGATTATACTGAATTAAAGTTACTCGACAGCTGCTAGCTGTGGGTTATTTCACTTAAAAAAAACCCCTAGAAGTATTTTTAGTTCCTTTTTTTCTTTAAGCAGTGGCATATTGTGTTATTTTCTCTGCCCAGGGATTTTTACATCTTGAAATCAAAGTAGATATTTCTAATGTCACTCATTTTAACCACAAACATTTGCTTTTATCATGCGGTTAGTCTTGGTCACTTGTAGTTAATTAAGATTTCAGACATGGAGTTGCCAATCAACATACTAAATGTACCTCTCTCTTCTGTTTTCACAAGCAGGCACCAGGAGATTCAACACAGTAGTTGATAGCTGGTATGCGATATCTGTCTCCTGGTTTATAGCCTGGTACAATAATGTCATTGCCCCATGTGGCAAATGGTGTAAGCTATTGTAAAACTGTTTGTCTATGTGATTAAGACATTGCAGCAGTGTGCAGCACCAGCCAATTACTTTTTTAATTTAATTATAGCAGAAAAAAGAGAATAGCATAATAGAAATTCTTGTCATAGGGAATATGTAAAATGTAAATTGAAGAGCCATGAAAATTTCATGCATTGGCAGGCTGATTTGTTCTTATTTTCAACTTGTTATGAAGACTGAGTTTCTTAAATGCAATAAAACAAGACATAGCAGTGTTTAGTAATTACTTAGTTCTACATCAAAATAATTATATACAGTGTGTGTTTGCAATCCACTCTGCTGCGTATGAATGTAAAAATGAACACTTCAGGGCCCATATCAATTTTGTCTTTTAGACAGTGTAAATAAAGCTGAATCTTCAACTTTCAAATTAAAACTGATAACCTTGGGCAATCAGGGCTTTTATAAAGAAGGGGAAAAAAACTTTAGCTTGCCTCAGAACAGGTTGTGTCTCTGGAATGCTTCTGGGACTAAAGAGATCAATTAAGTGTGTATAAACAAACAGTTGGAAAAAAGCTACTAAAACAACAGAGGAGAAAGCTCTCTATTGGGCTCCAGGGGCCTGGGGGAGCGAAGTTTCATTAACTGGATCTGAAGTCCTATGGCCTTCTATAAACAGGCATTAATTAAAGAATGTAAAAAATAAAGTTTCAGACCTTGCAATATGTTAATGATCATATGATTCAGGGCCTGGGAAGGAGAGGAGCAGCAGAGGTCATAAAATAAGCATGAAGCATTTAATATGAGTGCTTGGCAGGGATTTCTGCAAATTAGTTGGTTATTTGCTGGTCCAAAGCAAATTAAGGTGATTTTGCTTCACTTGCTAATTTTTTATGTGCATGCTTGGCAAAATGTTTTTCACAAATGGATGAAGGTTATTGTTAATGGCATAATGAGAAATATTAACATATTTAAATAAACCCGTGTATTCTGACACAGGCCACAAGCGCTCACTTTTACATGTGTATTTAAATAGATCTTCTTCTGTAGCACAGCAAAAGCATTTTGGATAAAGTTCGTAAAAGAGCTTATGTTATTTGTAATATCCTGTTTATATATTGTATTATTTAAATCCAGCTAACACCTGGAACTTTATCTTTGTGTAAAAGGACATTATCCTTCTGAAACCTTAAAGTTAACACTTTACAAGTTAAAACTAATTTGTTAAATACAAATATTTTTTTTGCATAGATTTAAGAAAATCTTAATTTTTATAAATCTTAATTATTGTGAATGATGAACGAACTATTTTCTTTTCACTGCCTGCGATCTTTGCTTTTTATATAATTTCCAGCTTTTGACATGCCTTACATTCTTTTTTATTTCTAGGAAAGTTAAAATTTTTTGAACACGTGGGAGCGTAAGTATATTTGTGTGTCTGTTTATTCCTCTCCACACAGCTGTAAAATCAAATCAGGACCAAGTGTAATCTCTTTCTTCTTTGCTATTATGAGTAGAGTAAGAGCAATGATTGCTCACTTCTCGCCGTGGCTACTGTCGAAAAACAAAGCGCGACAAAGTTGACTATTCTTAATTCCGGGTAATGGGATTCTAGCTCTCACTTGTTCAAGTAGGACTTTTTTCTTGTCACTTGTTGGTATTCTTGCATTTCATCTGTTCAGTCATATGCACTTGTAGTTCCTTACTCTTGGCATCTAATTACTCCCTGTATTTGCCTTTTTTTAATTTCCATTACCTGGTGTATTAAGAAAAGGAAGTGCTGGAGGAACTGTTTAACGTGTAGATGGAAGAAAGTCTGTGTCTTTAAATCCTGTGAAGTTAGGAGGTGGATGTGGCAAGAGTGTGTAGTAGAGGGAGGTAGTATGAGTAGGAAGCTACTATTGACATTGTTCTGTTGCAGCAATTTTAGATGGACAAATTGCAGTTGAGAAAATTTCATGACTCGGTAAAATGAGCAATGATGACATCTGTGGATGCAGGTCTGTTCATATCTTTGCAGAGCCTTTAGGGAAATAAATATCTCGGAACATTCGGTGAAGTGAAGCTCACTCAATAAATCAACCTGACACAATAACACTTCTGGCACATGAGCTCTACTTCTCCTCAGCACCACCTACCCCTCTGTGTTCCTGTGCTACCAAATGGTGTCTCCCCACAGGCCTCTAAATCAAATCAGAGCACACAAATACAGTGAGAATTTATTGGGAATTGGTTTTGTTCGGCAAAAACATTACTTATTAGATGAACTGAAATGATAAATTTTGACCCTTTAAGCGCTGAGGAACTTCAGACACCTTTCTTAAGTAGAAAAGGGGAGATAAACTTTATGCTAATTTACAGAAGGTAAATAAATGGGAAGATAAGTTTACAATCTGGTTTGTCAAAGGGAATATGTAGGTTCTCCGAATGAGATAAGGTAGCTTGTGAACTTTCAATTAGTTGCTCTATTTGGGAAATGCAATTAGAATCTACTAAGTTCTAGCAGTAGGAATAATAAACGTGTCACCCTGTTGCACTGGGGCAGTACAACAAAGAGTGTCCCAACCAGTTCACGGGTAGATGCTATTACTATATAGCAACATTTAAACCCATTATTTCTATGAACTGAAGGTTGAATCTGTAGAATAGTATATTCTGTCCATTGATTAGAGTTATTGGAAGCAGACGGCAAAAAGGAAGCGTTCAATGCTTTTTCTCTTATACTTTAGAGATTTGGAACAGAAACATTTAGAATTATTGAAGAGGCTTTGGATTAAGTAAAGTAAAATAGGACTCAGTAAGCAGTTTTGATAAAAGTATGTCACTTGGGTAGGAAAAAAAAAAAATCTGTAATATGTTAAATCTTTGTTTTATTCTGAAAAGAAAGAGTACTTTTAAAAATTACGACATTTCCCGGAGAAGTTGCAAGATGACATTTTCATGGACTTAAGCATACAGGTATACATGCACGCATAAAATTGTGTGTATAAATATTATACACATATGTGCAAACACATAAAATAATTAGGGAGGATTGCTTTGCTGTTGGGACTTGGTTCAACAGATATCTTTCTTATTTCACTGTGATTAACTTGTTAAACTCTCAGTGATTTAAGAAGGGAACTGATGTTTTAAAGAGCAGTTACTTAAAATGGCAGGAAAAGACGGGTTCTTATTGTGCGGCTGTTTTGCCCTCCATCTAAAAAAAATCTAATATCCTTTTAGATGATTATCTAATTAATAAGATTTCTTTCTAATTAGGTTGAAATTGTAACATTTCATGAATGTCCCCTTACTAAGCAAGACACTTCTTAGAACACCTGCGCTCTGGGGAACATGAAATATCTTTTCTTATGGGAATTGTAGCAACCTTAAGATTGTTAAACTGGAACATCTGATGGATTTCTGACTGAAATGCCAAATGCTACTTTACAGAAGTGGATTTAAATCTGACATTAACCAATCTGAACAGTATTTTTACATCCTATCAAGTTAAGAAAATACAGAGATAGTGTGAGTCTGATTTTTTTTTTTTCCTTTTTATATTTAATTTTGAACCCAGGAGAGTAAGCTGATGGACTTGTTCTTTGTGTTTTGCTGAAGATCTTAAGTTCTGATATTTCATTTGTTTATACGAAGCCAGAAGTTGTTTATAGTGTTTTTTACAAATTTCGATGTCTGCCCTTCTCCCTTTTTTAAAGTAAAGGAAGTTTTAAGGAAAACAAACACGAAAGAATTGGGTCTTATATTTCGACACAGTTCTGGCAGAACACCAAACTTTTCTGTACGTCAGTAGTCCTGCTTTAAATGTACTAAAGCAAGAAGAGCTGTGCAACCCACTGAGTGGAATGTAGTTCTGTATTGTTTGTACTGTTAGAGTTTGTTTCTGTATCATGGGAAGAGCAATAGTATAGCGATAACCAAGACTCATCTAGCCCGGACAGTTTTCTTCCTTCAGGGTAATTTTGCCAAGCCCTGTTGTGTGGCGTGAATGCAACCGTCTTGGTATGGAGGTGACAAAATAATCTGTGTTTTAAGTGGGGAACCACCGTTCCTTTGTCAGCGTGAATTCCTGCGTCTCATCGAGACTGGTGTCTAATCTTGAACATGCTCCTATTTTGGTGCAAAGTTGAGGTAAAAATAGTTATCCTGCACTATCGTGTCAATACGTTCTTAAGAAATGCTAACCCAGTCAGCGATGATTTTGTGAGCAAGTGCCAGGTAGAGCAGACTTCTAATAAAGCTTTGATTCGGAACATTAGAAATTCTGACTGTAACCAGTGCGGTCGCACTTGTTTGTGTGAAGCAGACTTAAACTGAATGAATATTTGTCTTGAGATTGGTTTGGTTGCCAGTTTTTCCCTTTTGTCCTGAAAGAGAAAAGACAGCTTGTGGGACTTGAGAAGCGTAGAAGTACCTAAACAAAATATAGGTATGTAGGATCAGCCTGTGAAGATTTTTTGGGGGAGGGTATGGGGGGGTGTAAGTGGCATCACTGAGGTGGCAGCTCCTTGCAGGAGAAAGGGCTGTGATTTGCTCTGTCCTCTTCCCTCAGGCCACACGGTGGTACACAACTGACTGCACCCTGGTTTACTGGTGTTTCTGGGAGCCTCTGGAATTTACTGGGCTCACTGCGGTTACATTTGATGCTTTTGAAAGACCGGTAGCCCAAAAGCTGTGGTGGATTTCCTACTGTACGTGGCAGCTACCCTTTGTTCTAAGTTGGCCCGATGTAAGCTAGCACTGCTGTCAGTAGGAGGTAGGACCAGAGGACATCTAGAAGTCTTTTCTGGTATAAATATAACTTACAGTTGCAAGTTTCTGAGGGATTTTGTTGTTGTTCTTCTTGCCAGGATATAGTATAATGGGGATATCAATATGATGCCATGAAAAATGGAAATTCCAAATAATGAGATCACAGCATAACTTCTAAAAATGCATTCTTTCTTGCTTCCTTCTTTTCCATCTTTGAAGTACATGATAGTGCTTCATCTTCATGCTTCGTCAATTATTTTGCTGTATTGGTAATTCAACCAAACTTCCTATTGAGACAACTTTAACTTTTAAAGTTAAATTTTCATTGCTTATAAATGTTTACTCCTTTTTCTTTGTTGAATCTCTCATACCCATAGGAACAAGTGATTTTTTTTTCCCTTTGGAAAGAATGTCTTAAGCAAAGATTTTCTGTAGAATGATGAAGTTATCCTTACTTCCTGTCCCATCTTCAGGATTCCAGATAGAGTGTGCTGTTAACTTTTCAATATCTGGGACACTAAACTTGGTCAGCACCTATCATTCTAGGAGAGGTCTTAAGTATGAAATAAAACTACCTTCAGAAATCACTAAAAGGTGTAGCCTCAACTAGGAGCTCCGTTTGTTTTTCTTTTACACTGGTTAAAAAAAAAAAAAAAAAGAAGGTCTGTTTCAAATCCTATTTGTCCCTTATCTCTGTTTGTTCAGTTGTTTTTAATATCACGTACTGAAAGAATTTCAATAGCTGTTTCACCATGAAGTCATTTGTTATCCTTCAGCAGGCCTTTGCCTGCTGAATTGTAAAGCAGCCTCGACTATTTGCATCCTCCAGATGGAGCAGCATATAAACACTCCCAGATATTTCTGGTAAGTATGAAAAAATATCTTATTTGTCCTTTCTGTGAATAAATAAGAGAATGTCAAATTTTATAGACTAATAAATTTGTATGCCGGCACTGACATTGAATCTCTCATGGCCTGCAATGTCACAGACCCTGAGAAACACAATTTTTTTGTTTTCAAATGTATACTAAGTCAAATAGAAGCTCAATAAAAAGCCAGGGAATTTGATTGCATTGTTTATGTCTGCCCAGTAGTCTAATTCAGTTGCAATTTGCTATGAGGAAATACAATTTACATTTTTCCCAGGCTTATTGCATAAGCAATCACTCACATATACATGCATGAGTGTATGTCAAGGAGAACTCAAATAATGGGTTAAAGTGTCATTTAATAATATATTCTAATGTCTGTTTTTATAACGAACAAAAAACTTTGCTGTATTACAATGCGTTCTCCTAGCTACTGAAAATTAATTCAAATCTTATCATTATTAATATTTTTATTCCTCTCATTTAAAACATATCCTAAATCTCAATTGCTTTGTGATACAAATGTATGTATCAAGTATCACCACACGCAGCAGTTCCAGACATCACTGTAAGACTACATTTTAAATTCTATTTTAGTTCCTGAAATTAATCTCAATGAGAATTTTAATTTATGTATTTCTAATTTTAAACAGAACACACAATAGAATAACTTATAATGCTCATGCTCATCTAAATAATGAAGCCTGACAGTATCCTCTGTGGTTGAGTAATAGGCTTTTTATATTTGCTAGTTTTCATAGTTTGTTTTTCAGTTTCTTTCTAAATTAGATCCAGACTTCTTGAAACAGAATAAAAATATACATAGGACATAAAAGTCAATGAATGTATAAAGTGTTGGGGATTGAATTTAATTCACTGTATTTACACATGATAAAATGCTCATTGACTGAATGCCTACTGATTATTTTCTGAACTGTTTGATTTTCAAAACAAAGTTATAATAAGTCATATGCAATATTTATCTTGTTTCATTAGTGCCGTTAAATGGAAATTAGTGCAATTCACTCGCATTTTCCAGCGCCAGTCTAATTCCTTGAAAATTAACTTTACTTAGTAGGTTTTCACCTAACTGAAATGAAATGTTTAAAATCAATATTTGAGTGTTTTTTGAAATAGTGCTCAGTAGCAGCAACACCTCAGCAGTGGAGATGGAGGGGACATTAGTGTATGCTAAGAATAAGCATACATTTTCTCTAATGGTTACTGGACAACTTTTTTATTCAGGACATGTTGCTGCTGATTTTCTGGGAGAAAGTTGTGGAAAGTATGTGCTTTGTATGCGTGCCTATAAGCCAGGCTTTAATTTGTTTTTTATGTAATTCAGTTTTCTTTCATAATGATAACTGATTTGCCATGATTTAGGTCCTAACTGGTTTGTTTCAGTTGTGTCTACATTTGTGTAAATAGAAAGCCAATAAGCTCTGTATTAAAAGGTCAGTCCTGAAGTATCGTCTGTCTTAAAAGGCTTTCACATGAAGCCAAATGAAGTCCTACAGATGTTGCAAGTCTTTTGGCAGATAAAACATCCATTTACTTGAATGTTTTTTCCGAAGTAGGAACTGGAGTATTCGCTTTATCATCATTATAAGATAGCATTATTACTGTTACTTTGATAACGAGAGAGAGATGATATAGAGCATAGTATTGTCTGGCATTTTTTTCTTTTTTCCTCCTTCAGTATTACCTTTTTTTTTAAAGATACAATGCACGTTTTACTTGATAAAAGCTCAAATGATTACAAATAGTAGAAAAGAGAGAGGCTGGTAGGAAACAAAAAAGAGTGAAATTTGGCATATTCTGCTGTTCCAGGGCTCTAGCTTTAAAAAATGGGACTTGTTTTTTGTTTTTTGTTTTTTGGGTTTTTTTGTCAGAGTTAGGTTGATGGTTGGACTAGATGATCTTTAAGGTATTTTGAGGATGAGACTGGGAAAAGGAAAGAATTGGTAGATTCAATGGATTGCTTTCTAGTGAGATTGGGAGACCTCTAGATGGAATCTGATTTTAATGTCCAAAACAATGTTATCTTCTAGTTTCTCCAAAACAAGCAGCAGATATGGATAGAGCCCCTGACAATACAGTTCTTGTGAGAGTTACTCGGCTCATTATCACCCAGAATAGTCTGATAGTGGGATTTGTCTCACCAACTTTGGTCATCTAGAAATTAGTCGTCATGTTTTTGCTAGTCATCTGGATGCTCTGAGGTCATGGGCTCTGTCTTTAATGGAGAGAGACACTCTCAGAGGGTGTTGTAAGACAGTTGTGATGAATTGCTCTCTGGGGGTGCTTGTCTCTGTCTCCTCCCTCTCCTTCTCTCTATTTGTTGATTGGAGAGGGAGCTTAGATGACTAACTCGGACCAAATGGTTTGGATTCTCATGGATTCTGCCCTAAGCATCCAGTGGAAACTGTCTGTCTGAGCTCCCTTGGTAGAGATAAATCATCATCTGAGGGTGCCTGTTCCCTTGAGCTGAAAGGGAGTGCAGGGAGATAACTTAATGGAGTAAAATAAAAGTTTCTGAAAATAGATGTAATGAATATTACGTCAGGCACACGACTCTCACTGAGTGCATTTATCCACAGCTTCAAGTTTCTAATGGAGCCAGAACTGAGCAAAGAATTACTGTGTGTGTTATGGCCAACAAACATCTTCAAGGTTTCTCACCGGAACAAAACATTTTGCTTTTTCCAAAGCTCTTTATTACATTTGTTGAAGTGCGTTTGAATCACTTCAGTACTTTCATTGAAGCTTCATCTTCCTTTCTTTTCTCAACATGCAAGTTTTCTTTTTCCGGGTCATAATTACTGTTTGATACATATGGGTCCCAGCAAAACGAGTAAGACTTTGGTGACGTTTGTCACAAAAAGCCACTTAAAAACTGTCAAGCAATGCTACATACTTGTCATCACTTTCTTGAGTTCTATATGAAGACTAGGAAAGCCTCAAAGGTTTGAGGATGGGTGATATGTGTAAATTTTGAGAAACAGAAGAATTGTTAACTATTGACCTGGTGTAAAGAAGGGCTACTGCTGTGATTGGTGTCCTCAAAGGAAATGGAAGATGGAATTAGTAGAGGATCGTGCTGGACTGCACAGGGAGCGAATGGACTGAAAATTCTATGTTGTTTCATACATATCTTGAAACTGTCCTAATTACCCACGCCATCAACATGAGTTTGTTTAACTGGGGACCGGGGTGAAGAAAAATTAAAAGTGTAGACTGAAAGTAGGCCAGAATGCTACTTTTTTCTTGAGATCAGTAGTTAAACTTCTCCTGACTTCAGTGAGATCAGGAATAGTTGCATTCACATTAAATAGCTTAGATAGCAATTATCTTTTTTTTTTTTAATTTGGTGTTGTGCATTTGAACACATAACTTACTTGCATGTCTCCTGCTAAAACGTCAGTGAGCTAGACTCACATCGCTGTGCTAGCTGTACTTAAAGATCTTAGTTTTATGTTTCTGAAAATGTCATCTATTCCTTCAATCACTTGTAAGCCCCCTGTAATCTCTTTTTAATGTAGGCGCGCTGGAGTTTTCCCTTTTGTTTGCTGCCCTTGCATTATTTACTTTGATCCGCTGTGAGAAAATCTGAAAGTGTGTTGTCCTAAATGCTAGCATCTCACCAACAAGATTTGAGGCCTTGTACTTCACATTGAAGAAAAAGGCTCTTGTGTGAAGACGCAGGTTTTGTTTAGTTCTCTGTCCCTGGTGGGAGCCTTAATTGCATTTTCTCTCTCACACAGTGGCTGGCTAAGGAGTGCCTGCCTTCCCTGCTGATGCTGGAGTTTTCAAGCTCTATTACTCTGTGACGGAGAAAATTCCTTGGTCCAAGAAGAAAAGACTCAGATTAAATAAAAAAAAAAAAGAAAAAAAAAAAAAAAAAAAAGTGTTTAAGTATTGTCAGTTTACCATGTGTGGTAAACAGAACAAACAATAGACTTGCTTAACCTTCCTCCCCACCCTCTGAGACTCCTTTACAAGTTTTGTATGACCTACTTTATAGAAATCGCATCATATTTAGAATGTTAAATATTATGGAAAGTATAATTCCCTAGGGCAAATAAATTAGACTTCTTGGGAAAAGCGGTAAACAGAAAATTATAAATGCTTTGTGTTCTCTTAATCTGTGCCAGCCCATTCTAATGCATATTTTATAACCTTTAACTGGAGTTAAAACAAAGCAAAAGTCCCCGATTCGTTTTTAAATTCTATTTCATTTACACTGGGAAAATCTTTGAGATTTCAGGTGTTGCAAATAAATATTTAATATTCGAGTGTAGTTGTGACAGAGCTTCTGATAATGTAAGGAGAAGCTTTGCAAGAGATTTTAAATTGCAGTTAGGACTCATTTGCACTGTATGTCTCCTAACCCGCTGTGTGCTGTGCCGCACTGTGCACTGGACAGGGCTCTCCAGAATAGCTGGAAATAATGTGAAGAATTAAGGGCTATGTCATTTTAGCTTGTGTGAACATGCTGCTGGATGGAGGCATGCTAATATTCAAGCAAGCTTGTATATTTTTAGTAGTCTTATGCCTGCATGTGTCTATGACAGCTTGGTGATTTTTGCACTTTGATCTGTGAATTCATGTCCCACTTAAAAATTCCATATTTTGGAAGGCAAAAAAACCCTTCCCATGGCAGGGGGAAAAAGCCTCATCTATCTATCTTTTTTTTTCCCTCTTTTTTTTTTTTTTTTCTGAAATTTTAGCATGTTCTTCATTGATCCATGGTTGCTAATGGTGAAACAATGATGTCATAGGTAGGAGATTATTCTTTTCCATTAGTGTTCAGCTATAAAACCTTTTTATATGGAAGTAGCTTTTGCCTCATATGTCCATGTCCTCCTTCCCTCGGGATTAGAGTCTACTGAACTTAAATTCTGGAATGATTAAAATAAGTACTTATATTTTTAATCCCAGTTATTCTGCACTTAACAACAAATCATCAAGACCTTTGAGCAAAAACTTATTCAAATTCTGGATAACAAATTTGGGTAGCTCAAATAACCCTGCCTGCTAATGAAGTTTTTGATGTTGTACAGATGACATGCTCCCCTTTGTACTTTTCACTGATGGGCTTTTGTTTGTCTGTTTGTTTTTCCAAGATGTTTTAATTCTTAAACACATTTTATCTTAAAGAATTATCTTGCTTACCGTACATCTTGACAGTAGAGAGCGCCCAGGATGCTTTTGATAAACAGCTCTTGGGTGTGAGCCTGAGGCTGTTGAAAGGATTCGGAGTTGTGGAGGGGGGAAGAAAGGCCAGGCTTCTGGGGTTCACTTCTGTGGTTAGTCTCTCGGAGTTTGTTGGGTGCCTCACAGGATCTGTTTACTTAAGTTTTTCATGGAGCAAGTAATTCTCTCCTCTGATTTGGCAGAAGTCTGTTTCGACGTAGATAGGCATTTGGAAGGCATCTCGCTACAGAGATGCGTAGAAGAATCCAGCTTCAGAAGTAGTTCTGGCAGGGGCAGAATAATTGCACTTTTCTTCACTTGCAAACCTACTCAGAGGGTGGATAAACATGTTTTTCTTCACATAGATAGCTGTTGTTATAAAGGTCTCAGTGCAAATATTAACACTTGATAAACATCTTGATGACTCGCAGTTTTTCATGTAGTATTCAGAGGATGCCTAAGACAGTTGTCTGCTCTGTTTACTGAAAATATATTGGAATAGATCTGAAATATTCTTCATGGTCTGCTTTATGTTTTTAGAACACACAGAAAAAACAACTGAATAACTTCCTATAACATTAGGAAAAAAGTTTCTTCTTTTTTTTTCAGTAGTTCAAGCCATTGCTAAATGTACACAGTAGAAGAATTTTCTACGTAGGTCTTTCTCATCTCAATTCTCTGGCCTCAAAGAATATATAGTTCATCTAGTTCTTCAGTCTTCCTTGGCTCCCATCACGTCATGCTTGTACCCTTTCCCAATATGCCAGGCATTTATCCCTTCCCTCAGTGAACATGTAAAACTCTCAGATTTTGAAGATTCTAAACATTTTCACTGTTGTTTTAAATCAGTTCTAAGAGATCTACAGAAATACCTTATCATGCAGATCCTTTTGTCTTCCCAAAGTATTTTTGATAGTCTTAACTTCTGTCTGACTGAAGGAAGATATCTCTCCATTGTATTAAGTATTTCTTAATGATACTGAAATGAAAAAAGAGGTTCTTTTACATCTCTGCTTTTGGAAGACAACACACAGCTTTATGTTCTTTCTCTCTCCTGGTTAACTAATTTTGAAATAGAAAAATAAAAAAGAAAAAATCAGTTTCTTGTTTGTATCAATCTCCTTTGTAGGCATTGTTAAGGTTTATAAGGTCTCAGAAATGTGCTTTAAGTAGATATAAAGAAGAGTATTACATAAAAAGAATCCTGTTTCTTGGATGGATCACGTGCATGTGCAGTAACTATTTTATTTTTTATGTTTTTTTTTAAGATCATAAAAATAATCTGAATGCTATAATTATAATTTTTCTGTTGCAAACACTGTAGCTTAGATGCTCCATTATTCATCAGATGGAAATTACACCTGATCAGAGTCTAGAAGTCTCTTCCACTTCTGTTATGCAGATGATTTCCAGCTTTTCCTTTGTTCAGAGCCCACTCCCGGAACAAGATGTGAAAATCTGAACTATACCTGTAATTTTTTTTTTTCTCACTTCCATCTGGAAAGATGCTCTCAGCGATCCCATCCTAGAAAGACATATTGACTTTCTTCGCATTGTAATTCAGTTGGTTTTTTTGTTTATTATAGTATTATAGATAAGAAATTATTGACTGGAATAACATATAGGAATCAAAAGGATGGTCAGCCACAGGTTTGCAGTGCTGGAATGGAGAATGCTGCACAGGAAGCTGCCTGTATACCAATGAGAACTCTTGTAGTGTGTGGAGACATTTTACAGCTTCTCTGTTTTTTATTCTTTTGTTAAATGTAGATGATGAGTCTTCAGGTTCCTTACTGTGAGCAAAAGCATCTATGCTTCAGCTTTGCTGAAGCATTCAGATCGAAAGAGATAATATTTTAGGAAGCACCTGAAAGTGAAGACAAGGTAGCTTTCATGAGCAGCTCAGCTTTTAAACATAGCTTTAAAATTAGTGTCTGGTGGAAGGCTGAGCTTGTATTTTGGGCAATGTAGATCTGGAAACCTTTCTCATCCGTGGCTTTATAAGCCACCTGACACTAAGTGGATGGTTCAAGTTGAATTTTTTTCCATCCCAGTTCTACAAAAAAATCCCTGAACAGTTGGGTGAATATGGATATCTGATAAGAATGTGCTTATAATAATAATTAAAATAATAGTAATGTCTTAAATCAGTAACTATTGCCTGTTTACTTGTAAGCAAGTGACTAACCTGATCTCAGTTTCGCTCTCCCTTTACATAATTACTTGTTGGAAGGGCTATAATTTGGTAAGAGGAGAAAAAAGACGTGACTTGACACTGTTCCTCATAAAGGTGGGTGGAACTGAGACTGAGGGCAAATGTCTGTTGCTCCTTTTTTTTTCTAGCGCTACCTTATTTTGATTCTCGTTTTAAGCACTAACCTTTGAAGACTACCTTTGCTGATATCATCTGTTTGTTTCTGCTGAGTCAGTCTACCAGCTTATAAAATTTATGTATACAGAAACTCGTGTAACCAAAGGCATTGTTCTGTTCTAATTGAATTCAGTGGCAGATCTCGCAAGGATTTGATTAGTTGGTTGAACTGTATAAAACAACATCTTCCACTTTTTTCTTGTAAAAGAAATTTTTGCAACCCTTTTCTTTTTCTGCTTGGTTTGGCGCCTTGCATCTATCTAAGGAAAGATGGCACATTCACATAGCAGTATGCAATAGGAGTTGATTGTCTATGTCCAGCAGGATATTTTTTTCCCCAAGGATTATGAGTAGATACAACATCTAGTCAGCTTTTGTATAGGTAGATTGCAAGTCTTTGAGGGGAGAATGTTTGTCATAAGTACGTGAAAGGCCTTTCTAGCTGAATTGTAGGAGCATATTTTAAACAGTGAATCATAAACTCCATGGCCAAAAGGACCTAGAGTAATGATTTTAGTCTACCCCTTGCCCAAATACATGGTTTGCTTTCCTAGGCCATTCGTGAATTGTGTGACCTGTTTAATATAAACCAATGCAGCAGAACTATTTTGAAGTATGTTAGATTTCTGAAAGTTTACAGTTGGTCTCCAGAAATGACCCACACGTATATAAATACATAAAGAAGTATATATAAGTTGACTTAAAGTTCAGATTGTAGGAGTGAAAGAATTATTTTCTCCTTCTGTTTTTCTGACTTATAAGTTGTATTATAAAAAAGTATTACAGAATGAATTTCATCTACTACCTAAAGATGCAGAGGCGTGCATTAGGTGAAATCCTTATTCTGTAGCTAATTTAGTAGGACCCAAGAAAAAATGGTGGGATGTACTTTGTGGACTTAAGAGATCATTGTTGCAAAAGAGATGCTCAGTTTTGGTGGTTATTTGACCCTGGGTTGACAAAAGCTCTTTGGGTAACCATGTGTTTATGCCCTGCTATTTTAAATACATCCATAATAATCCTTATGCCAATATAATCTTACAGTTTCTAGTTAAATCCATCATGCAGTGAGAAATTTGGAGTTTGTAAAATTAAATGCCATTTTAAGTCCACCTTACCAGTTGACTCCAGAATGGGCTGTCGGATAACCTTAGGAAGCTAAAGAAAAATTGCTACAACAACTGCTAATTTATTGTAGGGACATCACGTTATGTGATTGAGAGGATATTAACTGTAACTAGTGAGAGACATATTTTGTACCATAACATTGCTTTAGACTCATGGATACCTTTGCTGGTATTGGCTTTACCATGAGAGGAAGTCAGGAGTGTGTCCTGTGAGATCTCAAATCATAATGCAGTTGGCTCAGCAGCTCAGAACATAACTTTCTTTTTCTTCTAACTCTTGGGTGTTTTCAGGAACTAACTAACTAACTCTTCAGTTTTCAGGAAGGTGTTTTCAAAAGTCTTTCCTGCTGTGGTGATTCTTAGAGCCTAGCAGCATTTGATGTTCCGTTCCTGGCAACACAGCTAAAGTCTTTGTGGAAAACTCAACGATGTTTACCATGCTGATCCGAAACGTAAACTTGTTTGAAAACAAGGTGGTTTAGTTTGCAGTCAGATCATTGTGATCTTTATCACTATACTTGATGTATTACAGCCTGCTTAATTCTCTCGTCTTAAGAAAATATTGTTATGTGAAATGATTAAGAACCTTCTGCAGTTTGAGCAGTGTGGCAGGAGCTGAAAATTGTGGGAAGAAAGACAAAAATCAAAGAAATGCTTTTCCTTGTTGGTGTTCATCTCCAGCTTGGGATAGCTAAGACAAATGCTTTTGAAACTACTGCCTTTCCTCTTCTCACTTGTGTTCCCCAATAAGATTTTGACAGCCCCAAAAAATAATTTATGTCGACCATCCTAATGTAGGGCTGGTGGAAATAAAGAAAAATGAAATAGAAGAGGATCCTCATAGCGAATTAAAGTCACTATGTGGTCTTAGAGGTCCAACTTTGAGGGGAATCTCCACAGGAAGGAAATAAAGGGCAGGATGAACAGTACTTTACATGGCCTGGATCAGCTAGACCTAGTCTTATGGCTCTGATAAGTCATTTCAGCTCCCACAACCTTCTGCTCCTTATTTGAAGACGATGTTCAGTAACTCAATAAAAATCAATTAATTCTGATGTACTGTGAGGCAAGATTGGAGTATATGTGTATATGGTTCAGATTACAAAGCTGATTCCTGGAAAGCCCTGAATGCCCAACTTCAGTTGTCCATGGAGCATTCACACTAAGTTATTATTAGGACCCAGTTTTTAATTTATGCATCATATGTTATTTTTTTACTTAGCATCCCTGCCTATTTTGGTGCACAGAATGGTTGTTTATAGGAACTTTGGCTCATTTTCTGCAGGAACTGGAACAAATCGGGGACCGCAAAAAGAGAGAGGATGCTTTTGTGATTGAGTCAAGAGAAAGACACTCTGGCAAACCCAGTTTTGTCCCTGTTTCTGTCACAGGCTTTCTGTGTGATGCTGAGCAACTCAATTAAAACATTTGGCAGATGGCCACTAACTGCGTATAATTCATTTTCAGGGTGCTCAGCTTGAGATATGTGGGCTCTTACTTGCAGCAGTTGTTATTCTCCTTACAGCCACTGAAATCAATGGAAGTGGTGGCTGCTCAGCATGTTCGTTAGCGTAGCAGAGGAATGTGTGCATGGGGAAAGTGAGAGTTCCTGAATCCTAGCGCCATCTTTCTTGCCAATTCTCTCTGTGTTGGGTTACCGACGGTTGTTTTATGCTGTATGGGGAATACTATGTTTCGGTAGAAATTGGGAAAAGAATGTCCTTGTTTCGGTTGGAATCTGTGAAGTTTATTATGAACGTCTTACAAAGGAGCGTGAGGAGCCAAGTATTTCTGTATTTCTTGTCTGAGAGGCTGTGAACAAGGTATAGTCTACTAGCTGGATGGTGCATACAAAATTACTGAATAACTGCCCCATTTCCTCAGCCTATCCGGAGCATGGGCTAAAACACAGCAACTTTAGAAAAAAATACCATGTGATCACATAATTAAAAAATTATTCCATAATGTAACGTGTATAAGGAGGCAGAATTCAGATTACATCAGAAGCCATCTTCTGATATTTCTCAATTTCAAAATGCTTCATTTGACAACCTGAATATTGTTCTGAGTAATGTAATATATGGTATGGGAAATTAAAGTATGGCTGCACAGCTATAAATACAATTCACAGGCTAAAAACTACTCCTATTAACATTGCAACTGAAAGATATAAATCAGTTCATAAATATGAAATTACTTGCATGCTTGGGTTTTTGCAGAATCGAGGTCTAATTAGTGAAAGGCATGATCTTGTGAAATACTGGGGTGGGAGTTGCCGTTGCACCTTCTAGGACCGGGCCCTACCTTGAAATGATTATAACTATATGTCTATTTATAGCTAAGGAGAAATGTAAAAGAAATATTTGTTTTATTTGTATAGCATTTTCATTGGTTTACCCTAAAGATATATGCTAGATGATAATAAAGTAATAAAAGATTGTTTTCACAGCTGTTTGTCTTTGATTACATATTTCTTTGAAGTATTGCAATAAGACAGACTTTGAACCTGGAAAGAGATCAAATAATGAATTGTTCTGCTTTGTGAAGCTTAAGAAGGGATTTTATTGTTGAAACATATAGTGCAACATAGTTTTTTTTTTTTTCTTCTAACAGTTAAATAATGGTTGAAAGTACTATGAGATCATTACAGATGGACTAGATTAAAGAGCTTGGGGCCAAACATTAGGAACTGTGTTAGTACTAACTAAAATAATTTCTTAAGTTCTGTCATTACCAATTTATTTTTGTTAGTTTTCTTTTTGAATCAAAATAGAATTTCAAAGAAAGTGTTTTATATCTTTTAATTATCCATTTACTTAAAGCTAAGGATGACAGGAAACTTAACAAATGTATGAATCCTTTGGGATTCTGTTTCTAATATGGATCATTTGGCCACCCTTTGTGCCCTGGATAATATATTTAGTGCTAAATTGGAATAAAAGTTGTAGAGCTGTGAATAAACTTTGTAGGGTTTTCTAAAACTGAAAGGATTATAGCATTTAAAATGTGTCTGAGGAGCTTCAAGTAAAATATTCAATACCAAATTTGAATGCTTTTTATATTGCTTTTTTGCTCAAAACAATATTATATATGACATTAACTTCACCACCTCCCCCCCCCCGAAATTCATCTTGAAAGCAAGTAAGTGACAAATACCTAAGTGACAGAGAAAGATACTTAGTTTATTTTTTTCAAGGCTAGTGAACAATAAAATATCAAATAATGCAGGTCAGCATTTCACATGATTTATTTGACTTCTGTCTGGTTACGTTGGAAGAATATTTCTCTCTACAAGAAATACCTGAAAGTTTATGAATATATATCTTGGATATACAAAATTCTTAAGGTGTATATTTTTAAAATCCCTGCAATGTTTGTACTCTCTGTATCTGTCGACTGAAATTAGTTGTTGTGTTATTTAGAACAAACTTTTGCCTCTGTGGAAGAGAGAAACCTTTCAAATGATAATTTCAATAGAAACATTAGACAAAGGAATATTGTAACTTTAGAGATTTTTATGATGAAGGTGTGTTTAAGAGATGTCACTTTGATATTTTTACATTATGTCCTACATTTGTCAGCTAAAACCAGGATATTGCCTCAATGAGAAAAAGCATGTTCTGCACTTGTCAAAAGGCAGTAAGTAATGATTAAAATAGCAGTGTGAAACGCTGGGAGATTAAAGTGATGCTAATGATAAGTGAGAGAAGAAAAGGGCAAGCTATATTTTAATCCCTGAGAGAATGGTTAATGACTTCTATTGCCTGAGATTAAACTAAACCTGTCTCATCAGCTTTTTCTGCCTGGTGAAAAAAAGCTCTCTGCACTTTAATTTATTAAAGTCTTTTAAGGAAGCACATTGATCCACAGAGGTTAAACTTTAAAAAATTGTGCAAAATACACACTAAAAATGCTTTAACAAAAGTGTGACTTTGTTGCTTTAGGCAAGCTCACAGTTTTATAAAGAATTCATTGTCTGTGGCTTGGTGAATTTAATTAAGGAATATTAATTACTTAAACTGGGAGGTTTGTTCCTTTTTAAACCAGATCATTTTTGCAATGCTGGTGCAGGAAAGGTAGCTAGTACGTTTTAGAAGATATCAGCAGAAAGGGACAGACTAAGTTACGGTTAAAATTACTGTATGATCTGTTATGATAGTGATATCGAAAAGCCATTTTAAAAAATGGTTTTCAAAATATATGTACTACTTGGTAGAATGTAATGAGTACATTTGTTTATACTGAGTTACTGTTAATCCATTTCTTTTAATAATTCTTAAGACTGCAAGACAGTGTTATAAAATCATCTTTATATTTGAAAGATGCCCAGTTCAGCATTGCCTTTTCGCAAAGCATGTAAAGTCTTTCTTCACATTAGAGAGGGATGGCAAGAGAATTGTTAATTAGACTATTTTTTAAGTACATGTGATAAAATTGTCAAGTCTGAGTTCTTAGGATAAACTGCAACATTGCAGCATGCTTGGGAAAACAAGATTTTTTCCTCTCGGGCAGCTTTGAAAGCTTTTGTCACTTTTAACCTCCATCCTTTCATTACACTTATTTCACATAGCATGCGCATCCTCAGCCTGCAAGACAGACAATGGGTTTAGAAAGAGAAAACGGAAAATATTCAAGCAAATACGCGTGGCTTGCCTGAGCCTTACTCAAGTTCCAGCTCCATTTGCTTTTTGCTTTTTTTTGCTTTTTTTTCTTTTTTTTGGCTCTATAGGTAAGAACACTGGAAGTAAACAGTGTGCTTTTGTCCTCTTTCACAAGTTCAATCCCCACAGTGCCTTTCTGGCTCCGTAGTAGCAAACGGCAAGGAGCATCCCAGCCCAGGGAGTAAACCCCGTGCTGGTGGATACCACAGTCCTGCTCTATGTCCTTCCCTCCTGCCTCATGGAAAGCATTTTCCCTTTTGAAATCACAGTCCTGCTCTATGTCCTTCCCCTCCCACCTCATGGAAAGCATTTTCCCTTTTGAAATCCCCGAACCTCTGTAAATAAGGAGCCCCATTTAGTTACTATCTTATGTGATGGTTGTAATCCAGGTTATTTTTTAAAGCTGTTTTTTAAGTATAACTTGTTTGGTAAGTGAGTTTAAACTTGATTCATGCTTTGATGTTAATGAAACACCAATTTATCGGAAGGCCCTGCAGCCCTAATGAGCAGTTTCTTTAAAAAGAACATTTAATCAAGGTTTATTTTTAACTTGTTTAAACAGATCTAATAGTTTGTGCTGATTTCATTTCAGTATAATAATTGCTAGCAATCCTATTAGTAAGTCGTGGTACATGGAAGTTAACACAAATTCCATTCTAATGAGTGTAGTGTAACAGCAAAACCCTTGTAGTCAAGGAAAGGTTCATGCTGGAGAGGAGTGACAGAGGCACTCGGACGTTTTGCTGACAGCAGATTATTTTTGTTTTTATACAAATGTCAGGCATGACTTGCTAGTATTTAAGTGGGTTTTGTTGGTTTTGAGAGGTGAAGCATTTTCGCATTAACTTTTTAAGGTGAAAGGAGCCACTTAGCTCCTTCTGTCGGAAGCAACTTATATTTGTCTTTATACTTTACCTGTATGTGAGGATTTAGCTGTAATATGCTATTTTATGAGGATAAAGCTCCACAATCTAAAAATGCAACTTGTGGCATTTATTTTAATGAATATAAAATCTCGCAGGCAATTTACTGTGAAAAGCAAATGAAGTTTCAGTGCCCAATTTACAGTTAAGAAAAATCTCTAAAAGAGCAGGTAAAGCTGAAAAACGTGGGATCATCTGAAATACTATTTTTTATGATTAGCTTACAGCTGCATCTGTACGTACTGGAGATTGCGTAGTCACATTTTCATTGTGATTAAAATCTTAGGTCTAAATTCTGGTTTGTTGGCTAAAAACTTGGAATAATAATAGTAATAATAATAATGATAATTCCTTAATTAGAAAATATAAATATCCCCCTCAGTATTTTCAGTCTTAAATACAGTGTTCAGGTGTTACTGGTCAAGTTCAGTTACTAGCTTTTTAACTTTTTATTACTTAGTCTGACACCGTGACATTTAAAATATGAGGAAGTTTGGAGATAAATAATACAGAGTGATTTAGGATTTTAGAGCCGTACTAAAAAGCGTTCTGATGCACTGAAGGGCATCTGTAAGTTACACATTGTTTATAGGTTTCTGGGTTTCTGATTAGAATCCGGGAGCCCCGTGTTTTACAAGCTTTGGAGCTGGAATGGAAGAAAATAGCTTGAGAGAACACTGGTAATTAGATTTCAGTTGTGCAAGAAGGAGTCTTGGAAGTCTTTACAAATTCAGGGGTCCACCCAAGCAGGCAGCTCGCAGGGTCAGTACTTGAGCCCGTCATTAGTTGGAATAACTCCTCATTATTTGCACGAGCATCTTAGTGGGAAATTATTCAGAGGGATTCTTCTACCTCTGGGGGCAGAGAGAGAGGAACATCTGCATTCGTGTGCTCAAGCTTGCTCTTGTGACACTAGTTTCCTCATTCTGAAAAAAGTCAGTAATGATAGTAATAGTATAATAGTAATAATAGTAATTATATACTTTTTTTTTGGTATGCTTCCTTCTTTTTCTTCCTTCACTTCTCTGGCTATCGAATAAGTAATCTGATATGGTCATAGTGCTCACGCGTGCGACTTCAATTTATATAATGTCCATAGTATTTGGAAAAAGTTTGTAAGGACTACAATAAAAAATCATGCAACTGCTTTGTGACAGTACGCGCGATATAGGGCAGATTGTCTGCTGCTGATGTGTGAAGACTTTTTCCTCTTCTCTTGTGCTGAATATCTTCAGGATAAGATTTTCCTCTGCCCAGCAGGCTCCTCAGAAGTGGCTCATGTTTGAGCCACTGGTGGTGTGATATTTTCACATCTTCCCAATGTTGTCTCCTTGCTAGAACAAAACCTGTGGACGTGCAGTATGTTTCAAGAGTTGCCTCAACTGGCATATCATGGAATCATAGAATCCTATCTATGCAATTCATGGGGAGCTGGTACTTGGGAAATGATGTCTGTGGGTCTTCCCTGTAGACTCCCTTCACGGACTCCCCCTGGCTGGGCTCCTCGTCTGGCTCTTCTAGGCCTGACACCCTGTTGCTCCCAGAGGAAAAACAGGGCAGACTGTCTTGGTGAGATGTTGCAGGGCAGTCTTGATGTGAGAAGTGTTGTTGAGTCCTCCTCCCACAGCTCTTCTCGGGGAGCAGGAGGCCCTGGCTAGATCACAGGGAGGTTCTGCTGCTCAAGGGTCGCGGGTGCTCAGTATGATAAGGAGCAATTGTCTGTTGCTTTGAACGTGTGAGTAGAAGCAGGACACCTCCACAGTTAAATTTCACGGTGAAATTTGAAAAAGGAAGGAGTATTTTGGAACACGTATTCTTTTGGAGTTTTATTTTGGGGACCTGTTATGAAAAAAAATGAGCATAGAGGATTGTGGGAGTCAAAGCACAGCATTAGCTCAAAGACTGCTGCATTAAGCTTATTACTTGCAGGGATTGTTGAACGTGAGTAATACTGCATACCTTGAAATACTTTTAAAGTAATACAATTTCATAAAAATACTTCATGCTGTTGTGCAAAACTAAGGTGAAAAAACAACTCCATCTGGTTTTGCCCCTGAGTTTCTGACAGACCTTTCAAAGGGAATGCCAGTTCACATCTAAATACTCTTTTCTAATGGAAGTTTGGAGACTTCTTTAAAGAGGAGGGAAATAAATTGGGACTCATCTGTTCATTGACAAATGTATGCTCTGATGAATCACGTCATCTGACTTAAGTCCTTTTTTCTGCCGTACTAAAAACAAACTCATGCTATTTGTACTTAATGCTGATACACTCTGCACCCTGAATACTAAGTTGGAATGTATTTACAAATGTGAAAGAACCTGTGGTCCTTTCATGCATCAGGTTGTCATAGAAACTAATTAACTTTCATTTCTGTGTCAGGGCAAAGTAGTATGATGCAGATGTAAATTGTAGTTCAGAAATCACCCCGATGAAACTGTAGAGAAAAAGAAAACATCAGAATCTTCAGAATTCCTGCAGGACATCGGGAATGCAAAATATGTGATGGGAAGTTAGGGTGTTAAATGCCTCATTTCACCAGGTCTTTTTGCATAATCTGCTGCTTCAGAAGTACTTGGAATGTTACTAAATTTACAAAACAGTATGGTTTATGTGTATTGCATTAGTGTACGTATGTGAAAGTGGATGTGTCCAGGGAGCTTGTATATGTGTGCACATGGGGTAGTGAAATTCTGATCAGAAATGGTGTCTACAATACAGAGTGGCAGTTACAGACTACTTTCTGCCAGAGAAACTTTAAAAACTTACAGTATAACCTTTGCTTTCTCAAATGAATTGAGCTGATTTCTCTCCAGTTAGTTTCCCTCTCTACGAGTTATTATAATTTTACGTGAAATGTGCATACATTAATATTTTAACTGTGAGAGGTATACTTTGACTGGCTTAAGTGGTAAAGGAATGTGATTACAAGATGATTTATTGGAAGTCATTAAAAATGATTTATTAAGAGAAAAATGTTGTGTTACTAAAGTTTTTTTTTTTTTCTTTTTTTTTTTTTTTCTTCTTTCTTTTCCTATGCTGAAGATGGGGTTATGCTGTCACTGTTGCCTTCCTTGGAAGAGGAAAGCAGCCCGCAAAAAATCAGGGAAAGCGTTATGCTTTGTGGGTTACTGGCGTGAATAGATTGTAAAGAGAGTGGCCAGCTTGCTTTTACAACAGAGGCATGGCGAGCCTCGTCCTCCGGCCCAGATTCCCTCTCCTCTTAGGTCCCAGTTATATGGGGAGGACCATGCGTGGAGCCCGGCTGGGTGGCTGGGCTGGCACCCTCACGCACAGGTCCAAGAGTGGTGGCCGGTCTCTGCCACCCTCCTCCCTGTGCTGTTCACTCAGTTTTATGTGCTACGGGGCTGCGCTGTGGATCAGAGTAGTAATTGATCCAGATTAAAATATCTCCCCCCCC
>NW_015094510.1:2346487-2354520 GCF_001431845.1 Calidris pugnax
CTCTCCCTCCTTCCCCCCTCCTCCTTCTCCCCTCCCAACCCCCCAGCCCAGTACTGAGGAGGGCCATAGAAAGAATGAGTTGGAGGGAAGGGATGGGCCTTTGATGCTTGTGTAAAAGCGGTGGCTTTCTTTAGGTGACATTTCTTAGATGGGGAATGGAAGAAAAGAAAGGCAAATCTGCAGCGGAGTGGGTGCGCGATTTATGCTTTAATGAATAGAAGAGTTCTGGCTCTTGCGTGTTCTCCCAACTCGGAGTGTGAACTTAAAACAGAGTTGATAATATTGCACTTAGGAGAAAAAAAAAAGCATAGGGGAAGATGTGCAATTACGCAATTTTCCTATAGTCGATTCCTTCACACAGGAAGAAAGGGGAAAATATTTTTATAAATGAGAATCATGGCAAAGCTAAAGACAGTCATAGAACTTGATTATTTTTCAACGAAGGCAGAAAGTGTGTGCAAATGGAAGGTACATGAATACCCCACCCCAAGAAAGAAAGAAAAAAAAGAATTTGGGGGATTGATGCTGTATTATCTCTTTCTTCCTTACTTTATTTGTTAAATGGGTTTTTTTGTTTGTTTTTCCTTCTGGCTACTCTGCAGCTTCTTGTTCTTATAAATAGCTTCGTTTTATTGTTTTGAAGTCAATGTGCATTTCTTTTGAAATATGATGTAAAATGAGCTAGAGGAGAAACAATTTATCTGTAAAGTATGTATTTCCCCTATCTTCTTTCATTGTATATATATATATATGTTTCTATATTCAGGAAAGTCATTGGCAACTCTCCAGTTGACTTCAGCAGGACAGGACCTGGCAATATAATTAGGCATATATTATTAAATGGAGGAGTCGATGTGTCACAAAAGAGTAGTATGTCGTTTGCTGTAGATGTTGTAGAAGGGTAATACAGAAAGAGATTTAAAGGAACAGTAGGCTAGATCTGTTGAAATTTTATCAGCGTAGCAATCAAGTAATGGCTAATGGCAGACATTGCTTCCAATCAAAGTCTTGTTAAACTCAGTTTAATCCTGTCAGTTGAATGAAATGGCACATACTCTTGCACCAGTGGTCCCCAACTTTGTCTATGTATACGGATACAAAAATAGCTTATCTCTTGTGGCAAGCACTAAGGGATTACTGAAGCCAAGCTTCTATTTGCACCTAATGTATTCTGTAGGAAAACTTAACCCCCAAGTTCTTTTTTGCATCTTAGGTTCAAGGGCTGGAGCTGAAACATCTGAACCACCTGAGGCTACAACTCCAGAATTTAGGCTAGCTTAAATATTCAAGAGGAGAAGTGCAAAACGAGTTTGCTACCATAGTGAAGCTTTAGGCAAGTCCAGTAAAGGACCACTGTAGCTGTGGACAAACAGATGGTCGCCCATGAATCTGTTCTGGGTGGAAGGAGCACCCAGGGTGGCACTAGTGGTGATGGGGGGCTTACAAAAGCCATCAGGCTCGGCAAAAACTGAGAGGGAGGGAAGAGAATAAGTTTTATCTGTAAAGAAATCCGCATAGCAGGGTAGCATGGCAATTGGGAGTTGAGGGCAGCAGCCTTCAGCATCTCTGTCACAGCAGTACTGCTTGCCATAAAATCTAACCAGGCAAGGCATTGGTTACATCTCAGAGAATATAAAAGCCGCATGGTCTCATACTGCATCTTTTTTTTTGTTGTTATTCTTCAGCAAACTAAGGGGCTCTTCAGTAACCTTTGTTCTCCTTCCTGCTACCCAGAGCAAATTAGATAGTTACGGGCTGACTGGATAACTCCAAGGCATCTGCAGGAAATTCACATTACTACCAAACGAAAGATTCATAAAAAAAGCCCTTTGTAAGAACGGTTGTGAGTGAATACGGCTTGATAGTGGGCACAAGCACTCAGTGGTATGTTGAATCTTCCCACAAGGCCATTTTACATAATTTATTAACAAGATCATTTTACTTTCTGATTTAAAAGATTTGTAACTATAAGCTCCTGTGTTTTCCCTGAACAAGTCACACAATGCACACAGTAGGCAAAGTGTTAAAGGGCTAGGAAAATATTATTTCATCACTCCTGTTCCATTAGAATTCACTTGGGTGGCTGAGAAAATGGTTTATGGATTAGAGAGAGAAGAACAAGCTAAAACATTTCATACCTTCATCTCTGATAAATTCCCCAAACTCATTCTTCGCATCTGAGCCATAAATAACAACCATGCTTTTTGCTAAAAAGAGCTTTTTTCCTGTACCAGGTCTTTTGTCTTGGAGATGAATGCTATAATAAATTTGAAGTCTTAGGGGGGGCATTGTTTGAACTATAACATTATGGTTTACAACTGTTGCTTCTATTATGAGGAGGATAAAAAGCGACTATGAAGCTTGATCTCTGTCACAGAAACAGATTAATATTTCAGCCTTCAGCTTGGGTCAAGTGTATGATTTTTCCCAAAAGCACCTTAGCAATTAATTATTATTCTGTTTGCATTTAAAATCTTACCCCTTTAACCACCTTTCAACCTTATCCAAATGTTATGCTTACTTTAATTCTATATCATATGATTTTTTTTTAAGTTTAAAAATTATGCTATAGATCAGCACAGGTAGGAAAGTTTTAGGGGAAAACATTCTTAGGAAAAAAAAGAAGATTCATCAAAAGGGCATTCATTTTTTGAGGTACTTTTTCCTTACAGTATTTGTTTTAAAATTAAGATTGCACAATAATTTCAGGGTGGTTTTTTTTCTCAGAAGATAAATGCAAAGAGCTCAATTGTTTGCATTAATAAGCAAACAAAGCATGCTTGTAACTATGAATTAGAATTGTGACAATTACTGTACCCATAAACTCTCCCTTTCAGAGATTTTGGTCAAAATGAAGATCTTTCAGAAGAAGTTAGTGTGCCTTGTCTTTTAGTTTCTACTGCTTATTTTCTGCTGCACTTTCCCTACATGAGCTGAACTGCTTGAAATTTTAGCTTTTAATCAACTTGGTTTGGTACATGTAGGAAAAATTGAGATCAGGGTGAAGGTCCTACTTGACTGCCCTGCTCACCTACTGACACAAAGTCAGCTGTGTCGTAGTAGTGCAAATCTTCTGTTTAAATATACCAAGAAATGGGGAAGAAACGGTTCCTTTCAGTACCAGCAGGCTTTCTGTGCCTGTTTGGTCTTGGTTATTCCTAACGCCTATGAGTTTCATTTTTTTGCTATCATCAGTTTCACTTTTACTAATCACCTTGTCTGGATGTAGCCCTAAGGGTGTGAGCTTGCAGTGTACTGGTTATCTCTTGTGGGGAGAAGTTGGGCTCAGTTTTGGTGAAACTGGGGGAGTTGGGGCATCCTGAGAAGCTCTGCTCAGAAGTTCTCAGGTCAGCACCAAAGAAGTTCAGATTTTTAACGAGAGACTGAAGACATACAGACTGGATGAGTGCATGGAGAGATGCAGAATGCAACTCACATAGTGTAGTATTTTATGTCAAGTATTTTTCAAAAGTGTAATCAATTTTAATTGCAGCTTCTAAGACATCAAACCTCATCTCTTTTCCACCTACTTAATTGTATTGATTACATGCAGCTCTAGTATTGCTTGGCCAACACTGAAGGCCCTTATTCAAGCACTCATCCTTAAAATACCTGACCGTAGACCTAAGGACTTTCTTACCATTTGACTGTATAGAGACCCATGACTTAATCTTCAAGTCACTTCTTGTGTATCTCAAAATGGTCTACTTCAAAATTCATTTGTCTACAAACATAAAATCAAGTTATCAACAAGTAAGGAAAGAATACCTTTGACATAACCAAACCTGGTATTATCTAAAGACACATAAATATAGCTAAGAACAGAATAAAGGGAATAATACGTGAAAAGTTGTATTGATTACATATTTTAAGAAATAATTCTTAGCTATAGAATGTAATATTTTGCATTCCTTGGTGAGATGTTTATATTCTTATATTGTTTCAAGTATCAAAATTTTCAAAAGTAATGCAATAACTAGTCAAGTTTATGTTTAAGAAAAGACATAAAGAGAAAATGAAGCAAAACTGGATCTTTCTGGACAGTTTGAAAGGAATTTAAAGTCGTTGAAATTGCATTAAGAAAGTATGGATATTTTTCTTTTATTTTTTCTCAATACTTTATGTTTTTTTTTTCTTCATATGCATCTTTGTTGGTAAATAGTTTTTTATGTTGTCAGTCAAAAAAAACATATTAATGCTATAAATATATGGATTATGACAATGGAAATTATTCTGGTGGAAAAGATAATCCATGTTGCTTGTTCTGTGTAAGTTTTTAAATTTATTAAAAAGAATCTCACAATAATTTGGAGAAGAGTAGCCACTTTTAAAAGAAGGGGCTAGGCTGAAGCTTATATGCTGTCCAACTACATGGACTTTGTGGTTACAAAGTGGGGGTTTACCCCTTGCTTTCCCCAGGCTGGAACTGGGTGGATCCCTATCTGTTGCAGCTATGTTTCTGAGCTATGTTTCTGCTTTTCTACATGAGGAGAGGCTTCCATTGCTCTATGAAACTAAAGTAAATGGAAAATGAAATCTGATTTCTTTTGTAATCTTGCTTACAAAATCTGTTCTCCTTTTAAGACTGTAGCTATATGATAATCTATTTATTCTTTTGCAAATGGAAATAGCATTTTAGATTTAGCAGAGAATAACATCTGCTGATTTAAGAAATATGCTTTTTGTACTCAAGAAATCTAAAACTGTGAAGTCTTAATCTTTTTCTAATGCATTTTATAAAAAAATAGGTATCTGTGTAAATATCATGCTGCATAATTTTAAGTCAAACTTAATTTTGTTAATTTGAACAAATTAAAAAAGTCTTTTTATTTATATCAAAGTACATAAGATAAACCCAAATTTTGAATCGTACCTTAACTTGAAGTTCATCAAAGGAGTTAACTGTAAATGAAGGAGCTATAATCCAGTTTTTAGTAATGTTATAGATCATGAATTATTTTTTTTTCTAACATAGCCTTTTCAATAAGCAATAGGAAAAGGAAAGTAGGAACTCTTGGCTTTCTAATTATCACATATTTTGGAGCAACTATTACCTTCGGTTGACAAACTGTAATGCTTTTCTCCAGTGAAAATTCAACTTTTATCTGAAAGATCAGCATTTGTTTGAAACAATGTGTCAGGAGTCAAAAAACAAATAAACCATTAAAAATGCCCTTTTACCTAGACTTGACCTAATGGTAGCTATTATGCTTGAATATTCATATTTAAGATAAGGAAATTATGTTTAGCACTTAAAAGCATTCAAGATTTATTTCACCATTGATGAGCAAGAGTTGAGGGAACTGTGCCTGGACTAAAATAAGACTCTTCATATAAATCTTGTGATTTACAGATGTGAAATGGTGAACTGGCTTTGTTTATTTTTTTGTTTTCCATTAGAAAAGCTGTATATTTCTGAACCATAGTTAAGTAATGAAGTGGAAGTCAAAAAACAAAAAATGATTTTGAAGGGATAAAAATGTATACAGAATAGCTGAAGAAATAAAGACAATGCAATCTTTGGGCGAATACTTGTGGTAAATGACTTCTTTCCTTTAATTCCTGTAGTGCATCCTTACTGATTGACATCTGAATGGCAGTAATTTGGGGTAATGGGTAGCTACTAATTGAGGGTGAGCCTCACTACTTTGCAGAAGAACATTCTCAAGACCTTCCAGTGTAACACTCGAATCTTGTTTAAGTGCATAAATTGGTATAGGATTTTATGTTAGCCTTCTCTGTATGGGTTAATTTTATCAGGTCCGCTTATGACAGGCGCTAAAGTGTGCTTGAAAGATGTCTGTATACATATGGTAATTTCTTACTTGTGGCTCTCTTTTTCTGTATTTATGCAGCCTGGTATCTCCCAGCATTATGGCCAGAGATGGGTTTGCGTTGTGCTGTTCTGTCCGTGTTTCTGTGACTGTTTCGTGCTCAGAGTTTTAGATGGATGTTCTGTCTCCTTATCTGTGGAGTTGCGTGGTTGCAACCAGTTATGTCTATGATGCATAGACAGCTGTGTTATGTAGGTGTGCTAGAACGTTATTGGGAGATAATAAATAAAAAGCATTTATCAATACACTTCTCAAGCAGTTGACTTACTAAAACTTACATATTTAAAATTTACCTCCTTCAAGTGGAATCTTTGAAATACTGTAATTGGGGCTTGGTTTTGGGTTGGGTTTTCTTTTTTTGGGTAGAAGTCGATTGAAGGCGATGACATTCGAGGCAGGAATCAGCTAGTTTGATTCCTGGTGTTCTGCTGAGTTTGCAGGACGACTGTCCAGAGCCCAAAATAGTGTCTTGGAGGGGTATTTTTAGCATTAAACCCTGGGTTGGTGTTGGGACATGTGGATGACATGGGAATCAGTGAGCAGGACCTAAGGAGATTGCTCGGGGAATATTTACTCTAGGGAAGGGGTTTAAATTTTACGTGCTGGCCTACAGCTCCCTGCCCTGGGATCTCAGTGTTTCTTGTGTTTCTCCAAGAGGCACCGGGTATCTCCTCTGTGAACAGCTGAGAGAAGAAAAGCCCATTTCATTTGTGTCAGAAAGAGAGGGAATGACAAAGAATATCCCCCATCTTCCCCTGTTGAATGGGAGGTGGGGAGGAAAGGAGGAGGGGAGTGGGAAAGTCCTCCAGGAGAGGAGGGCAGGAGGACGAGGACATCTTTAAAATTTTTCTGAAAAGAGACTCAAGACGTAAACTTAGAGTAGCGTTCTTCCTCTTGTAAAAATTGTGGATAAAAAAAGCCTGGCTGCTTTAAAGGTAACCCAAGTTAATCAAAGTTTATAGAAGGGATTTTATGATGTGCTTGCCTAAAATAGCAGGGAATAACAGTGCTGCTGTGTTACCTGCAAAGTGTGCTTGTTACCTTTGCCTTATCCGAACTGGGAATGGTTTGGGGGTCCTGAAAGAAGTGCTGCACAAAGTGTCCTGTTACCTATCGTTGCCCATCTTGGGCTTTATTAAGGTACTGATACCTTCATCCAGCAGAAATATTAAGTGCAAGACTCTAGAAAGGAAAATAAAAGGAGTTTTTTTGGAGGCTGGTGTGAAATTATGTTTGTTTGTTTGTTTGTTTTCCAGTAATATCAGTTCTATTAAAATAGTGTGAAGTTGATGAAACTACTGAGTCTCGGATTTGAAAGATGCCAGGGAGCCCTGGCGGGTGCTAAATCCTCGGGCGAGTTGGGAACATTTACTGTCCCTCAACTAATTCCCTTCCAGTGCCAGGATCAAGCCCAGCGCCCAGGCAGTAATCAATAAGAAAACGGAAGGTGGTTTTGATGATTGGAGAATGTTTGGAAAGACAAAAAGGTCAGATTGAGTAATACTACTACTAATAATAATAAAAAAACCCCTTTCTTATGAATCTGCTCGAGAACTCTTTTTTCTTTTTTTTTTTTCTTTTCTTTTTTTTTTTTTTTTTTAACCGTTATTAGCAGACAGGCCTGTGTCCTTCCCTTTGATGATGGTAACAAGTTCTATGACATTGCCACTTTGAGTTCTTGCTTCATTAGATTGGGTGACTGTTTATTTGAAATTGTAATGAAATATTTACTTTATAGAGCTATAAGGATTAGCGGCGATAATTGAGTGAGGCTGATCCGGAGCTTTCAGCGTAATAGGGCCCCCCTTGTTTGAATACAGAGCGCGGGGAGAATGGCGGGGCAGGGGGAGCGTGTTTCTGCCTGTCACTTTCTCTCTACATGTTGCTTTTTTTTTTTTTTTTTTTTTTTTTTTTTTTTTTTTTTTTTTGCAAAGAGAAAAGTCTAGGAATGTTATATACCTTCTTAGCATCTTTAAATGGATGTTGTGTTTGGCCTTTGCATGAGGAGAACCTGCTACCTAAATCCTGACAATGCTGGGTTTGTTTGGTTTGTTCTGTAAACATCCACAAAGGAGAAACCTTCTCTCTCCCGGAGATAAGTGGGCCCTAATGCTGAACAAATACTGGAAATCAGAAGCCACTGAGAATCATTCGCCTCTCGCTTTCCCATGGCAGCCTGATAGACGCTCGCTCAAAAGA
>NW_015094510.1:2354797-2355544 GCF_001431845.1 Calidris pugnax
CTCCTCCTCCCCCCCTCGCCTCCAAAGTAGCCTTGGGTGATCTGGGAAAGCGTTAATTGCGAGAGGCCGAGGAAACTGGCTGAAACAAGAAATGCAATCATTAAGTGTAATGTTGCAGTTGTCCATGCCTCATTATAACATGCATACAAGGCAATAAAATGCGTGTTTCACAAACAAATCTTTTAACAAGTGGAGTTCAAGAGCCTCCAGCTGTCCAGATTTACACCTATTTTGCCTTTTCGGTCATTATTGCAAATAAACTTTTTTTTTTTTTTTTTTTCTGTTTTAGAAGGTGTATTTCTACAACACCAAACTTCCTGCGTTCGGGAATAACTTTTCACTCCTTTTTCATTAACACTGAAAAAAAAAAAAAAAGAGAGAGAGGGGGGCATGTGCTCTTTCAGGTTTTCCAAAGAAACCTAGTTGTTCTAAAGGAATAAAAAAAAATAAATAAAAAAAATAAACTCTCTCCAGCCCTTTCTAGAAACACATCCCCTTTCTTTAGGCATATATTCCATGTACACAATATGCCTTTTAGATTTAGGGGAATTAAATCTGTGGTTTCCTCAAGCAAGAGCAACTTTTAAAGATGGAAAACACTGTTGCTGGCTTCATGCATGCATTTATTTTTGGAGTCTTTAAAAAAAAAGAAAAAAAGAAAAAGGAAGAGTAGCTAAATAATCAGATGTAAAGGTCATCAAGTGTAAGTACAGCTTGGAACCGGTGACCTATCGGACCCAAGAGTAA
>NW_015094510.1:2355629-2458129 GCF_001431845.1 Calidris pugnax
GAGGGGTGCATGTGCTCTTTCAGGTTTTCCAAAGAAACCTAGTTGTTCTAAAGGAATAAAAAAAAATAAATAAAAAAAATAAACTCTCTCCAGCCCTTTCTAGAAACACATCCCCTTTCTTTAGGCATATATTCCATGTACACAATATGCCTTTTAGATTTAGGGGAATTAAATCTGTGGTTTCCTCAAGCAAGAGCAACTTTTAAAGATGGAAAACACTGTTGCTGGCTTCATGCATGCATTTATTTTTGGAGTCTTTAAAAAAAAAAAAAAAAAAGAAAAAGGAAGAGTAGCTAAATAATCAGATGTAAAGGTCATCAAGTGTAAGTACAGCTTGGAACCGGTGAACTATCGGACCCAAGAGTAAAGCAGCCAGAAAGAAAAAAAAAAAAAAAATAAAAGGTAACAGATTCAGCATTGTCCAAAAGTTCCAGACCAGTGATTAATGTGTAAGATAATGGACTTGGGAAATGAGTAAACACTCCCGTGCTCCCTGCTTTGTGCTTGAATGACTTGATGACAAGGGCAGAGCAAGGTGAGAATTTAAACAGGACTACAGGAAAAGAGACAAAGCCTTGCGACAGCAGCGTGTGAGGGGGAGTTCGCTGCTTTGCCTTATTGCAATGCGCGGGATGGAGGCCCCAAAATATAACAGTTTCAACTTTCTGGTGTGGTTTTTTTGTTTGTTTTGGTTTTGTTTTTTTTTTTTTTTTAAAACCACAATAATTAACCAGTCTTTTTTTTTTTTTTTTTTTTTTAAAGAAGTTGTATTTGGGCTAAACCCGAAATCTTGCACTAATTAGAGACAATACTTGTTTTAAAACTTAAGCTAGAACTAGTCATGGTTTATCTGAATTATGTCCTTCAATTCATTTCACCTTAAGTTTATGGTACTGAAGAGTTCCTATATGATGTTTAAGCTGCATAACAAGGCATTATTAGGTATTTGGATGAAAAATACACTTTGAGTTTATGTGTAATTGCATGATTCCATTCAAGGAACTTTCCTAAATATTTTCCGTAGAAAAGGTGTTTTATTAGTCCATGACATACAACCTGCCTCTGTTTATTTAGGAATCACTGAAGGCACAAAGATGATTCCTGACAAAACTGTACTTAATAATAAGCACAGTATTTAACAAATCTTGGACATTTGCCTCGGGTTGGCTCTACTGCTACTAATGAAGGTGGAGTCTAAAATTTTTCTTCTTTTTTTTTCTCTCTGATACATCTTAGGTCTTCTCATTCATGTAAGTGATTTAGGTTTTTAGATCTTATACTGCTTATCTTCCAGTGTTGATATTACTAATAACCTGTTGGATTTTTTTAAACCATAGCTACTTAGGAAAAAAGTTAGATTTAAGAAGCTGGATTTTTTTTTTTTTTTTTTTTTTTTTTTTGTTATTTCATATAATATTTCTAGGGGATTATATTTCAGGGCCTTTCAGAAGTGTTGATCCATTTTAGGAAAAGCGTTTCATCAAAATCTGTGGAAGAATGTCAACAGTTTAGGCTTCGCAAATGTGTCATTTATATTCACATTTATTAAAATACTGACTTGTCATCAGAGCACAACAAAGCCATAGTCGTAGTTCTCATGGTACAAAACCTAAATAGTTTATAGTGTAAGGGTAAAGTCCTGAATAATTAAAGTTTTTGGTTGTTTTTTTTTTTTTATATTTGACACTAAGACTTCAGAGAATTTGCAAGTCTTCTGTGGAGTATCTCTCTTGTTTAAAAATATCCATGTTCACTTAGCACACATACTGGGAAAGTTCTTATAATTTATTATAAAATAGGTTTTATGATATTTTGAATGGTATAGAACAAAGGAAATAGAACCGGAAAGGTTCTGTTACAGCAGCTAAGGGTCCATAAAGTTACAAAACTAACGGAATCCACATTTAAGCAGTTAGGCATTTTCCTAAATTCTCAGCTCATAGTGGGGGTTGTGCAACTGTGTAGATAAATAATAGCACACCAGGTTTCTCACTCAGTTTCTTCAATCTTTGAGCTGAATATGTCTGAAGTCGATCTCAGAATGGTTATGTGGAAAATGCGTGTTCCTTCTTACAAGTTTCTCATTCTTTAGGAGTTTATTCCCCTTCCTTTATGTAATTATTCACTATCAGGAGCTTAGTTTAGAAATTGAGCAGATGAGAATTTTCAATGTAATACTGGGCAGCACATCACAGAGTTACCGCCGTTGTCCCTTCCTCACTGTATTTAATGGGTTAGATCTCAACTCACTAAGGCCTGTGTGTAAACTAACTTTTAGCATTCTTGTCAAGTTCAATGGACGTATTTCTACCTATGTAGATGTATGGATAAAGTACCAGCTTGGTTGATCGTCTTACGTTCTTTTCATCTTCGGTATGTCAGCCCCACCATCTTTCCCCTTCGGGACAAGAACTTTGCTGAGTGTCACCCAGAGTCTGGGGACCACTGTATGGTGAAACAGAAAGAGCAACTATATAATTAGGGCCTCTGTCCTGTGAGTGGTGTCGTTGCTTTGAAATATGTATAGGTTTGCTATTGCAGATTGGGAAGATTAAAATTTTAGGTAGCCTGGTAGATGGACTTAGTGGTAACTGTTATATTTTCTTATGGGTCAGATTTCTTGGATGCTACCAATTAAAGCACGCACGGGAAAAGTCCACGAGTGACTCAAAGTGTGGGTGCTGGCCCAGTCAAATGCAAAGTGATATGATGTCAGGTGGCTGCTCATATGTAATCAAATAATTACTCTTTCAATGAGAGTATGTTTGCTCTTCGGTATACTTTGGTATTACATTCATGCATGGTTTATGCCTTACTGTGAGTTCAAATCCTGTTATTCTATACATTCTACTGATTATTTCTTTTGTCCTACATTTCACGTCTATTTAAGGCTTCCACTTGGAGCATAAAATTGTTGCTTCTTCTCCCTTTAAATAGTGCATGCATGAAGTACATACAGAGTTAGAGAATCTGGGGGCCTAATTCATCGTCATCCCTTCATTTGTATGCCCAGAAGGTTAAGAAAAGAGGAACCAGTGCTATAAACAGGTCATTGCTTTCATGTCTTTCACTTAGTAGGTAACTTCTGTGCTTTGAATCACATCAACAGAGACCAGGATGAAGCCCAAGAAGTATTTTGTTCTGCCATTTTTTTTTCATATGAATTCTATTATGACTTTGTTGTAAATTTCCTTCCTGAGTTTTCAAATTCTTCAACTTTTCCATGAAGCTCACTTGCAGGGACTTCTGTTACAGTTATGTATCTTCCTCCTATTTTGGAGAGACTGATGAAAAATTTGAGTTCCAAACCTCAATTTTTTTGGTGTCCCGGAACTCAAATTTTTAATCCATTCTGAAATACAGACATCTCAGTCCACCTGAATTTGGTCCATTTTCATAGGAGTATTAAATTTGTGTTACCTTCCTGTAGGGAACTCCGGTACTTGATACTGTTTGTCACAATTATTGCTCTGGTGATGATCTGTGGTATATAGTTACGTATCTATAAGCCAGTGATGGAATTAAATAGTTTGGTCCTGGTTTTTCTTGCTGTAATATAATGTTCAGCTTCTCTTTCAACTTGCCGTACCACAGTTATGTTTCATAAAGTCATTTTACCTACACATTAGGAATGATGTGATATTAACTATACACATCGTTAATTTTAAAAATTAATTTTAGATTGCATAGTAATTTCTACTTGTATTTCCAAACACTCTGTATCCTTTAAGCAGTGTTACCTTTGAAAAAAAAAATCAAAGAGAAAAAGAGAGAGAAAGTGAAAAAAGATGTAAAATGTCACATAATCTGTAAGTATTCGTGAATGTAACAGAAGTTTAGAGTAGTCTAAATTTTGACTTCTATATTTTATATTGGAAAAGAGAGCAATCAACAGGAATTAAAGACAGCTGTCAAACAACAGAATTCATTCATTTGATCATTTGTGTTATCTTCAACATTCTCAGAGGTAAAAATAGCTATATTATTTTACCTGTCCAACAGTACCCGTTAGATTGTGCACAAGACAGGCATTTATGGCATTATCGGAGTGAAATAAAGTCCCATATTATTATTCAGACCAGATATTTTTTTTTCCCCATCAGTTTTCTTCTGAGAATACTGGGATGAAAAGCAAACACATATTCTGATAATGCCTATTTTATAGTTTCTTTCTGCTAGCCTTAAATATATTATTTTTACCGAGGCATCATATTTGTTTTCTATTTTGAAAGCTACAGTAGTTGCTATAAAAAGGTTAAATTTGCAAGCACTTATCACACAGCAGTAACTGAGATCTCCCACTCATTTCCTATTTGAAGTACAGGGGGAAAAAAAAAAACCCTGTGATTGCTGTTGGCAAATGAAGACTTTTAAAACGGTACCCGCTGTAGCTTCACTTAGAAATGTTCCTATGTCTTCATAGGAAAAGGGGAGAGAAGGGACACGGTGACTTCCTAAGAAATGTTTGATTAATATGTAAAGTAATCTGTTCCTGAGGAAAGCTATTCCTGAAGGAACGGCGCAGCATACATAAATCCCGTTACCTCTCTGTCTCCGGATATGTTTATCATTGTGTTTGTGGTACACATAGGTAGATTAATAGATACATACATAGAATCCTACGTACTTACTGCTTTAAGCTATTGCATGTTCAAACAGATGTTGAAGCCAAGATTAGCCTTTTTTTGCATGTGCTAGTGTGCAAACCTTTTAAAGGCATCTATGAATTATTGCTTCGGTTCAGCATGAGTGCAGTAAGAAGAAATGTACCTCATCTGTAATACACTGTGTAGACTAATATCAGCTTCTTTTTTTCTTATATTGCAGTGAGATATTGATCTGGTAAAATGGTACCATATTGGAGCTGTCTGTTGTGGTATTCATCATGCTGTCACATCCCCAGTGCCTTGGAGTTATTGAAAAGCGGAATTGAGGGAGTTCTGTCATTGTGTGTTGCAATCCATTCATAAGAAAGTTCACTAAAACATCTGAAGTAGTATTCTCGCTTATTTATTTATTTACCTCTAGTGAGAGCCTTCTTTGGAGACGCAGACCCCTCCTGTTTCAGGCCCAGGGCCATTAATAGGCTCGGTTACCTCTTCTTAGGCGTTTTTCTCTTGTATAACATTTGTTCTTTAGTCAAAGCTCACACCTGCTGCCTTTACTGATGCTGATGCATTTGGGTTCTGTCCTTTGGGAGTAATATATCTGAGAGCTGTGGCTTCATTGCCCTTATGCTTTTATCTGATAGCTGTGAGAAGGTAAACGATGAACTTTTATATGTAGAAAGCTTTTAGTTTCTTCCCACACTAAAGTATCAGCTAATGTTAAAAGAGCTTTCAAAAATATATAAAGATACTGTCAATCTGCGCTGAGTAGATTAAACAGTTTGAATGAATTATTTTTGTTTTGGAGTCTGCCTGGCAACCTGATGATGAATTTAGAAGGATGTCATGTTTTCTGTAAGGCCATGATGAAAGAGGGATTTATTTATACATATAAGCAACAATCTAAGTATTTAACCCAGCTGAAGTAGAGGTCTGCTCTGCAGCTACAACCCCTTGACTTCCATGGTTTATACATATACTGTAAATAATCACCCCCAATTTAAATGTAGTATATAAGAGATTAGCAGAATAGTGATTAAAAGTAATTTCCCGATTTTAAAAGTTACAAAGAGAATGAAGAAAAAGCATAGAAATTATAGGTTGGCTCTATCTAGCAAGGTGCTAAGGGAGCTCTGAGGGCTCGTAGCTCCAGTCAGCTACACTGGGAGTTGGGAGTGTTCATCAGTTTTCCGAACTGGTCCCCAAATTCTTCATAACTACATAAAATATGTTCATTCTTTATATTCAAAGATTTTAAGAAAGAAAAATTACAATACCTTTGTCAATGTTGCAGTTCCTTCAGCTATAAAATTATGTTAGTGTTACTGGAATTTAAATAGGCATTGTTGCTTTCATATTTTAATAAGAATTTATAATGTGGCTTGATATTGGTGCAAAACTGACTATGTATTATGGATCTGTAATAGCCAAGTGTGCGGTATTTTTTAATACACAGCCACAGCATGCTTTACAGTTGCTCAGAAGGAGCCTTCTGTGCTGTTAGGGTGTCTGACATGAATGCATATTAAGATTTATCCGTGTTGTGTGTATTATGCCTAAGAAGTCCAATAACTTGACAGAAGTTAACAGAAGGCATAGAATTCAAAGCACATCACTATCACTTACTAATTTATTTAATCCTTCTTTTTTTTCCCCATTAAAAAAATGGCTCTTTGGGTTTGCAAACCAAAACAAAAACTTACCTTAAATCCCTGAAGGAAAATTAAATTTAGTGCTGATCATACACTTTTCAGGCAGGTCATCCATGCCTGGGTGCCACTTCAAATGATGTGACTTTCATATGTGGCTTTGTTGATTTAAACAGCTCAGCTGCATCTATGTTCTAGAGTTGGAGGAGTCACTGGTTGAGCTCCTGCGAACTCTTACGTGTCCTTTCCATTGAAAGTGTGCAGGGTTTCTTCATGTTCTTTCGAATTCTCTTCTCCGCAGCGTGCCGGAAAGAGAGATTTTTCAACTTCTTAATGCTTCTGTGGCACATGTTTTAATCATTATTACTTAGCGGTATGTTTTCTTTTGAAAACTTTTTATAGGGTTGTGCAGCCTGTGTCACTTCTCTGCCTCCTTCCTCTGTTTCTTGCTGCTTCTTGTGCCTTACCCAGAACACCTCTCCTGCACCGCTCAGGCCAGTGCTGCAGCAAGATGAGCTCTCCAGAAGAGACTTTGCCTTGCTCCATCTGTTTTCTTGGGGCAGCACGCAGTCAACTTTTCTAGTCATTTCCATAGAGTTGAGGGAATTTTTACTGCGGTGTAGAAAAGCACTTTGCAAGAAGTCTGCTCGGTGAAATATTTCAGGGCTTTCAGAATATGGCTGTCAGAGGCGGTCATGGTAGTCTTCTCTCTGAACCCCATCTCCTTTAATATATCAAGCTGATCTTTTCTGCAATGTCCTTCAAGGTCCTACCTGACTGTTGTTGGCTCTTTTAGTTTTCAAGAACTATCTCCTAGAAGTGTCTTTACACCTCTCCGTGACTACTAAAGACCTTTTACTGGATGGTCTTCAAAGCCTAGTGTTGCTGCTGTGAAGTTTTCTTTGCTTCGGTCCTATGAGTGCATGTTCACGGTTTCCCAGATCCCCTCTCTTCATTTCAGTGGTCCGTGTGAAGAATTACTTGTCTTTATGGGAAGGGGAGGTCTGAATAGTGGCTGTGAGGAAAAGAAAGGACAGTTTGGCAGCACCTGGAAGCTGACGAGGGAATTAAAAAGAAAGACTGAACAGTGAGAGGATAAACTGAGGGAATCTCAGCATTATAAACTTCAAAGATAATGGAAAAGCCCCTCGCCATCAAAATAAAAATAGTGAGGCTAATAAGACGTATTCTTCTCCTTATTACAACCTTTTTGTGGACATCTTATTTTTTTTTTCCTCCCCTCCCCTGCTTCATCTGTCATTGTCTTTTTATATATACGCTGTCCGGAAATGTGTCTTCATCTGTGTTTGGAAAACATCTAGCATACTGCGGAGTGTTATCACAGTGTAAAAAATAACTCCCAGGACAAGATTCTATTGCTGTATTTATAACCGATTTCAGGAGAAGGAGGATCAGGTTCATTCTTTATGGCTTTTTCACCATGCCTGTATATTGAAGACATTTGATTTACTTAACATATGGCCAAGTGAACTGTTGGGCATATTGGGAAAAATATGTGAAACTACTTTGAAATGTTGCAAATGTGTTTAGAGACCTTTGTGCCACACCAAACGTTTCTGTTGTTATTCAATTACTCTGGTTTATTTTTTTCTTTCTTTTCCTCTTAAACGCTGGGTAATTATATTATTTTTCAAATCCTACCAAATATATTGGTACACTAACAAACTATTTCTGTGCTTCCTTGAATGACACCATTTCATATCTCTCTATCTAATCTACCCGCCTTCTAAGTTCTCTCTCTTATCCAGTGAAAATGTGTATGCTGCCGTAATGAAATAATTTCCATGTCCTATAGAGTATTTAGATCAACAAGACCTTCACTTATTAGAAAGGGCAGAGTAGTAATGCTTTTGGCAAAGCCATTATTGTGGTATTGGTATTCACTAGAAAGGACAGAAATAGAACAACACTGTCCTCCATAAACAATTCCAATTTGATCTGTGTACATGATAAAATCTTGGCTTCTCAATGCATTTAGGTGCTGTCATAGCTGTTGTTGCCAAATAAGAATGCAGTGTGATGTTATTATAGTAAACAGCACTTAAGCACAGCTGGCAGAATTGATCAGGGCCACATTAGAGTGAACTTCAGCAGATGACTGACGCAGCAGAAACAATAACTGAATATGCAAACAGTTCTTGCAATGAATGCTCTGGGGATCAGGCACCATTATTTTTGACTTTGAACAGGGAAAAGGGGCAGATTTGTAACCTCCTTCCACACAAAAGGGTTCTGGGTATTCTGTAAACATCTGACTGCCATTTATAATAGTAGCTAGTTACAAAGCAAAACTCTAGACTCCCTTGACTATTTACATTTCATTAATTATTAAAGAAAAAAACATAAATATCGGATAAGTTTGTTTAACGTTTCACACAGGATTCTTTTTTTTTTTTCCTAGAAAAGCCTTTTCTCAATTAATGTTAATCATCAAGGACTTCCTGTTTAAATTGCACAGAAATGCGTGCTTGCCTCAGTGAGGGCTCTTTCCCCTTCTAATTATTGTAAGAGCTAATTATGTGACCACATATTGCTATTCTTTTATTGTAATAATTTGGATTAGTAAAAATAAACAGAGGATAAATAGTGTATGAACCTCATTCTTGCACAATGTAAATCAGAACTTCTCTTCATATCTTGGTAATTTGCACACTGCACATTGCCAAAATATTTAAAATCCATGTAAACAGCTATTCATGATTGTACTTTTACATTGTACAGTGTCATCTTTTGATTTATTTGACCATTAATGCAAAACAAAAAGCTCAACAATCCAAACCAAAACAATAGAAAACTTTTTTCCCTAGCTTTTTAACTGAGTTTGTCTACTCAAATAATGAATTTTTTTCTTGAGACAAGATGTTATTTAAAAGTGAACGTGATTAAAATGGAGGGAAACAGAAGGTGGAAGACTAGAAAGAAATAAAAAAAGGCTGTGTTAAATTAATACTTGAATCTGCCTTGCGCAGGGCTGTAAGAAACATTTTAAGTTTCTTACTGGCTCTCCTTGAGGAATGTGAATAGAAGCTGTGCTGAGGATTTCATTCAAGTGTTGTGTGATGTGGAAAAGGCTGTTGATGGAGATTCAGCTGAGTCCAGCTTCATAGCTCAGTGGCATCAAATTCTGTTCTGAGAGGCACCGAGAGGCTGCCATCACTTTGTCATTGCCAAAATTAGACTAAGGCGCATACTGGAGCCTCACAGAGTGCCTGTGAAGTTCTTGTAACAGTCATTAAGTTATTCTGTTTACTTATTGACATCTTATTATAGCCAGCCTTCCCTCCTGGACCCTCTCTCCCCCCAATCTACATTCTTGGAGCAGAAATAAGTAGCTTCCAAAATGTATATATGTAATGTTTCCTATTAATTTTACTTTGACTTTTTATTTTACTCTAGTCCTCTGACTTTTACAGAATAGTCATAGAGACTTATAGAGAAACTGGAATTTCTATCCTAATTTCTCATGTCAGAGGTAGGATTTGCCATTGATCACACAAAGTTTGCTCCAGAAAAAGTGCTCACAATTTTATGGTCATTTTATAGCTTCCTCCTATCAAAACTAATATATCACCCATTCCCCCAAAAGCAGTTATACACAAACACAATATTCTTATCAATCATGAGAAAACATTTGAGCTAACCTCCTGACTATTGTCACATTTTACAACATTTTGCTTCCTAAAACTCAGTTATTCTGAGAGTAAAAAGAAGAGTTATAAACTTGTAGAAACAGTTGCACGGTGCTGTGATGTGACAGAACAAATCAAGCCCTCTGTCTAGGTGGACATAAAAAAGCCATGCCCCATCCCTCTAATACCCATCACTAAAGGCTAAGCTTTAGTGTCGATGTCTTCCAGGCCCAGCCCCAGCTCACAGCCCATGGAGAGATCATTTCTTCCGAGCAGTTGCATATAGATCCAACTTTTGAAGCAGGAGAGTCAGCAAGAATGTTTTAAAGTTTCAGCCTTTTTTTGGGGGGTGGAAGGGGTTATATGGGATAGTCAAAATCCTGAATTGAGCCAGCCAGTCAGATGGAAATGACTGCAGTAGGTCTACAGACTTACCAAGGCTGTGATTCACTAGGTATTTTACTTCAGAGTTGCATGTCATGCAAGATTGTGTTAAAACAGAGTAATGAATCCAAAAGCTGTAAGCTAGGTTGAAAGGCAGAAAGAAAAAATGCTTCAGAAAATGTCTTATTAGAGTGTGAGTGTGTCTCCCAGACCTCGATCTCATATAAATAAAAGTATTACACTAAATATTTCTCACCAGACTCATGACCAGAAATCATGAAACACTGTAACAGAAACTTCTTTTTGAGCGTTCATCATACAAATGCTCCAAATAGTTTGCTCAGGCCTATTATAATCTAGAGACATGTAGTCATTTTGGAAAAGATGTCTTGTATACTGCTAATGCTACGTAGAATAAAGTTTCTAAAGTTTCTATTGTATGACAATTTTTTTTCAGCACATGAGGTTACATGCTACAGTACTTAATCACTACGAAATTAAGTCTTTTGGTAAGTTTGTGTGAGTCTTAGCACATATATGCACACGTGTATATATGTATATGTATGCATACACACACCTGCACCTGCTGTATACTTGAAACATGTTCTTTCCACATTGGAGAAGCCCTTCAGTTGCCAAATCCTATACAGTAGCCTGTTTTCTCATGCACAGGATTTTTCTCAGCATAGGGGAAGGTTACCCTGTCCCTGAGACAGCATCTGTAATCGGGAGCTTTCACTGGCAGGGGCAATGCATACGTTTTTGTTTATGCTAGGCTCCTTTTTATTAGCTGAAGCAGGTATCATTCAACAAGCATGAAATTATAGCATCATATTCTACAGACCTTCACTTGCTGAAGAAATGGCTGCAAGTCTTTTCCTTGGCTGCCAGTTTTTTATAGGAACCAGATGTCTAGTTCTGGGCATTTTTTTAAACAAAAGTACAAATGAGCATCAGTTTTTATTCTCCGCTGGCTAATACCCTTATGCTAACCTTCTGTATTCATTATCTGCTTATTTGTCAAGAAACATGGATTGCCTCACCACCTGAAATTGTAAGTCCCTGTTGGCTGAAAATGCCCAGAATTGTGCATTTCCATTAGAAATCGAAGGGTTCAAACTGGTAGCAGTATGGGCATCCCAGTTATCAGTAGGAACAGTGGACTGATGTTGAACTTCAGAGCTACCGTGCTCAGTCTGTTGATCTTATGACTGCTTAATCAGCAGAGAGATTTTCCTTTTGTCTGATGACCGTGAATGTTGCCAGTCTTATAAAGGTCACAGAAACGGTTTTTGTATGTAGGGGAGGTGGAGAGTGCCCAAATTTCATATGGTTTGGGATCCTTTCAAAAATCTCAGCTGACTGAGTCCTTTTGCTTTCCACTGACATTTGTCAATACCTGCCACTGACATTTCATATAGAGAAAACTGAGCTGATCTCTCCTGGCAAAAGGTAATTTATTGTGGCTGGACCAGGACATTGATTTGTCCTTAATGTAAAGCCAGGAAGCAATACATTTTCCTGGTTTAACTTGCATGTTTTGTTTCTCACTAAAAGGGTCCAGCACTCATGTTACAAGTTCAACATCGGTATCATTTGCTTTTTTTGGCAGGTCCTGTAATGACAGCTGACAGTTGGAAGCTTAACTGGGTAAAAGTACTAATCTCTTCAGTAGTTCAAGTTCCCATAAATATTAAGTTAGTCAATTTTATCTGCCTTTCCTTCATTATTGGATCTATGATCAAATTAAAGTAATAAAATCCATGTCCATTATGCTATTTTGTGGTCTAATTTTGATTGCCAGTATAGATACAACTCACATAGACAAACATTTATGAAAGTCACAGTGAAATACTTGCTTTGTTTTCCAGCAAATACATTCCTTTTATTTTTTCCCCCCAATTTTGGATGGCTTACGTTTTAGAAAACAAAACAAAACAAAAATCTATCCATAGGGTTTTTTTAGTAATTATGCCAATCGTGATGTCAATGAAGTGAGCAATTGCCTTAGGCTGCAGCGGAAGAAAAATGAATTGAATGAGTGCATTGTTATGATCAATGAAAATATCTATTGCTGATCTGGTAGAGGATCAGCTGTGTTCTGTGTTTGAAGATACCTCTTTAGGATCTAGGCATAAGTGTCTCCCATTTTCAAAAATCCAGTATGATACATGAAGGGGTACAACTTCTCAGTTAAATGTCTCTTTTCTTTTCAAAAAGTCTTCTTCTGTAATTAACTTTATGGAAAAAAGCTCTCCTGTATTTTCTTTTTTCTCTTTTTCTTCTTTTTTTTTTTTTTTTTTTTTTGGTTTTTTTTTTGTTTTGTTTTGTTTTGTTTTGGTTTTTTTTTTTTTTGTTTGTTTGTTTTTTTGTTTGTTTTTTCCTTAAGGGAAGAAACACTGCACATTAATTTGATCCACTTCTACTCTCCTTTACTCCCCTTCGATATTGATAATGATATGGTTACTGTCCATACAATCTTGGAAGTCCAACGAAAGATATTTTGAGCCTAATTTTATAACACCAGTGGAAAGGCTGTCTTGAAAAAACACAGTTATTTTAGAAACATGGATGCGGCTTTGTTTCTGGTGATGCAACGTTTCCACACAAACAGTTTTTGCAAGAAGCTAGTGTGTATGACATACTGGCACACAATGATGCTGAAACTAGATAATGTAACATTTAATAATTTCAGAAATGCATATTTAGATAATGGAATATGACAGCTGGTGTTATTATGGTCTCTTTTGTTAGTCTCAGAAGTACCTGGATGCATCAAGAAATGGTTCTATTTTATTTTATCTTTTTTTTTTTTTTTTTATTTTCAACAGATTTAAATAATAAGATAGTTCCCATTAAAAAATAAACCCCTTACATGTATTTTTAATTTCTGTGCACATTATTATTCTATATACATATGTTAGATCATTTTAATATATTGTGATGCTAGTGAATGAAAATCACATTTACCTGTGATACAGTAACAAGGACCATTTTTTTCCTGTCAACTTTTGATGGAGGGAAATCAGAGTTTTTAATTTTGTTTCATTATATGTATTGTATGATTTTTTGGATATCTTGCTTTAAAATACTGGTCTGGTTTTAGAATAGGCTGCACCAGTACATTTAACTTTTGTGTGGAAAAAAATAAAAGAAGAACTGTTTGTTTAGCACTGTTTCTTCATTTGAAGATGTAGGAAGTACATATAGCTGGATGAGAGTTTCTGCTTAAAAAGCAGGAAAAAAATCTTAAAAATCTTTAACTCATTCATCAAATTAACGGATAATAATATAAAATTAAACTATGGAATAGTACTGATTAACCTTGTGCAACCTAAATCTAGAAACATGCATGCTTAGTAAAACTACTAAATCTGCTTCCCTGTGTCCTTATACTGCCTCATGCACTCACAGAGCAAAACTTTTCTGAATTAAAAAGCCAATATTTCTGTTGGGTAGAACTTAAGAATTTTTTGATCGGACAAGCAGATCTTTGCCGGGCAACTGCCTTCTCTCTTCCATGATCATCTCGTAAAAGGAAGGACGGAGATTTATCTGATCCATTAACCTTCCTGTAGTATTCACCAATAGAGGCTGCTTAGGATACAGATCCTTCCACAATTGCACACACCATATTCAAGCAATCAGTGATTTACAAATTTCCAGGCCTGAATTGTATCTTTACTCTCTTTCTTAGCTGGATTTAAATTCTCTAATTTCTTTCTGAGTGGAATTGGAGGTTGACTGTCAAAGCAACCTGTAGCATTGACTTCCATACGTGTTGCCAAAAAAAATACTTCCTTGATTTCTTCCAAACCTGGAACAAATAGATGTTTTCAATAGGTGCTCTCAAGTTCTTGTTAAAAAGTATGAAAGGATAAGATAGTTGCCATCTAATCCTTTTCACCTTACTCATGATTTTATGACTTCTTGTCTGGCTTCATTCAGGTGTCTCTGAATCCTGGTTGCTGGTTTTTTGCATTTTCTGTAGTTCCACCACACTGCTTTAAAGGTGGGATACTCAGAACTGCATAGGGTGGATTGTTATCTGCTCTCTCTGTTCACATCATAAATGCTGCAATATGGATTTGATAACCCTGTTTCTCAGTGGCATGGCTTATGGAAGGTGTTTTTCACATAAAACCTAATTTCCTCCTCCTCCTCCCCCACTTGCCTAAGTAAACTTGCAAGCAAATTGAGTGCATAGTGAATTATTTAGCACCCAGGGGTGAATAGAAAAACCCCAAATATATTTTTTTTCCTTACTACAGTTTACTGTACTGCTTTGAGATTATGGTCTTTGAAAGCAGGGTTTGTTGATATTGCCAGGATGAGATGTCCAGATGAGAGAGACCTGTCGCTGCAGGCTCTGCAAGACCCAAAGGACAGTTCTTGTCTCAGCGCAGAGGATAAGTATCACTAGACAAATATATATGCAATTGAAGCTGCACAGAAGGGAGAAGTGAACATGCCCCTAGGGAAAAAACTTCCCTATGCCATGGAAAAGTTTCACAATTTCTGCTCCATAAATGTCAGAGTTTTGTGCAGAAGCAAAATTACTTGAAAAGTTGAAGTAGTAAATAAAATTTGGCTGGTATCCAGAACAATTTCAGTCGCTTCGTGTCACGGTTTAACCCCAGCGAGCTGCTAGGACCACGCAGCCGTGAGCGCAGTTCTCCCCTGGTGGGATGGGGGAAAGAGGCAGAAGAGTAAAAGTGAGAGAAGTTGCGGGTTGAGATAAAGACAGTTTAATAAGTAAAGCAAAAGCTGCGCATACAGTCAAAGCAAAACAAGGAATTCGTTCACTGCTTCCCGTGGGCAGACAGGTGTTCAGCCATCTCCAGGAAAACAGGGCTCCATCGTGTGTAGTGGTTACTTGGGAAGACAAACTCCATCACTCCAAATGTCTCCCCTTCCTTCTTCTTCCCCCAGCTTCATATACTGATCATAACGTCCTATGGTGTGGAATATTCGAGTCCAGCGAATATTTGAGTCCAGCGAAGGGCAACAAAGATGATTCAAGGATTGGAGCATCTCCCTTATGAGGAGAGACTGAGAGAGCTGGGACTCTTTAGTCTGGAGAAGAGAAGGCTGAGGGGAGACCTTATCAATGCCTACAAGTATCTCAAGGGAGGGTTGAAGGAGGAGGGAGCCAGACTCTTTTCAGTGGTTCCCAGTGAGAGGACGAGGGGCGACGGGCACAAGTTGGAACATAAGAGGTTCCACTCAAATGTGAGGAGAAACTTCTTCACGGTGAGGGTGACAGAGCCCTGGAACAGGCTGCCCAGGGAGGTTGTGGAGTCCCCTTCTTTGGAGATTTTCAAAACCCGCCTGGATGCAGTCCTGAGTAACATGCTCTAGCTCTGGGCAATCCTGCTTCAGCAGGGGAGTTGGACTAGATGATCTCTATGGTCCCTTCCAACTCTAGAAATTCAGTGAATTCAGTGAAATTCCTTTGGATAGTTGGGTCTGGCTGTTTCTCCTCCCAACTTTTCATGCACTCCCAGCCTACTCGCTGGCAGGGCAGTGTGAGGAGCAGAAAAGGTCTTGAGAGCTTAGCAACAACCGAAAACAGCAGTGTTTTACCAACACTATTTTCATCCCAAATCCAAAGCATAGCACTGTACTAGCTACTGGTAAGAAAGTCTACTCTATCCCAGCTGAAACCATGACATTTGGGGTAATCAGAGTCTGTCCAGTCTGTTGGAGATTTCCTGTTGATTGAAGGAGCTGCCCGTCTTATTTTAAAGTATTTGGTGGCACTAGGCTAGGTTCCATTGGCCTCTCAGTGGATTTACTTTCTTTTTTAGCTATTCTGAAATTCTTCTTTCAGTCTCAGGTTAATCCTTGGCATTTAGGAATAAATTTATCATTTAGAAAAATTAGTTGCCTTTATGTAGTAGTCAGAACCAATCGTAGCTGAAATCACCAAGAACTCAGGAGAAACATAAGAAAATTAAAAAGACTACAGGAGTTCCAGAAATTAAAAATAATTAAAAAATGTCTAATGTTAAAGCCCAATTCAGCTAAGCTCTGATGCATGTGCACAACTCTATGCACATTCTTAAACCCGGTGGGACCTCAGCATATGGCCAAATGATTTGCTAAATTGGGACCTAATTAAGGACAATTGTAAAAGTAGCTGCTATTTAAGCAATTATGGGATCTTCAGTTAAATTTTTACTGAAAGTCTGAAGTTAGGAGCAGAGTCTTCTAAAATCAGCATTTAATCTGTGTCTCTTTTTGTTTAAAACATAACCCTAAGTAAATATAACAAGACACGTTACCATAAGTTCAACATTACTCACCACAACGTACAGTGTTATGTACTTCTAAAGGATTTTGCAGGTATTCATTTTAAAAAGTTACTGTAGAGAAAAGTATTTTCTACCAGGAAAAGGCAAAAAAACCCAGGGAGAAGTTACAGTGATGTATGCTCTTTGGATCACTGGTGCAAAGCTGTGATTCCTTAAACTCTTGACATTTTAAAGATTTAATATGTTACAGTTCTCTGAAGTATTTACAGTGTGATGTTGTCACTTACCTATCAAATATACATTTATGAAACTATGTTAGAATTTAAGCAAAAATACAATTTTGTACTATGAAATGATATGAGTGAAAGAAGTAGTGCTTTATAACTTTTAGGCTTGAAACTATTTAGAATCAAGGAGTTTTAATGTTAGTATTTCCTATAATAACTATTTCTAATTTTAGTTTCTTTAAGAATACTTTGATATCCAAACTTTTCTTCTTTTTTCTTTAGGAAGCATTTTCAATAGGTTTCTCTTATATTATGCAGTTTAGAAGCAATTGCATATTGTAGAATGCAGACAAAAGTAAGACTTTTCTCTAGTTTATCATAGTGGGAGATAGTAAATTAAGGTATAATATCTGGATCACCTGTCCTAGTTTTTCAATAGTGGGAATAAGCCTTTCAGTCACCACATCCCATTAGTAGCTTTTCTTTATATATGTTTTCTAAAAATGTCTTTTAGTTGAACTACTACGTCTTCTAATGGAAGAAATTATTCACAGACCATTTTGGTAGGCATAGCATAAAACTTCAAGAGATAACAGATAAGTAAATAATAATAAAAAAAGAAATACTGATATATGTTGTTCTTTTTGAGTCTTCATTTTTGACTTCTTCAGCACAACTTAATCAGGGTTACCTCGCACCATACCTAACAACTAGGTATATCATCACTGAGACCTTTCCTGGTGCTTCCTCAGTCACTCAGACTTTGGGAACTCTGCAGCATAGCCCTTCCTCAACCAAATTAATTTTTGACGAATCTGTAGGTTAAAGTTCCTTTTAATTTTTTTTTTTTTTTTCTCCGTGGCCAGTAGCACCAATAGCTTTGTGAGAGCTGACAGAGAACTGGTTGGATCAGTAGTTTTCACTGTCACGCTGCTTCATGACACTGTGACTTAGAGCAGTCTGCAGTTCCCTTCCCTGAATCTTCTCTTATACGTCCATCAGACCTTTCCTGTAGTTGTGAAAGAGAATAATTATAACCCACCTCAGCCTTTGCTTTTCCAATACCAGAAAAGTCAAACTCTTTCAGCCTTGTCTTGAAAGCCTCCCCGCTCTGTGAACATGCTTGTGGTCCTTCTCTAGACCTATTTCTCCCTCAATCTGTTTTTTCTGAAGGTGATTGACTAAGGTCCCACTTATTGACATCAGATATCCGACTGATGTCTTATATGTCAGTCATAGTTTCTATCTACCAGAAGTGTATTGCCTGATATGTTCAAGGATGGTATTTGTCTGTTTCATCGCTGTGTCACCTTGGGGGTTCATAATTATCCAAGGATCAGCTATAAACCCATATATTTCTTCTCTTTGGTTATTCCCAACTTAGGAGTTCTTGGCTTACGGCAGCTACTCTTATTTATGGTCCCTGAGTGGCTGACCTTGCACTTTGCTCCATTAAAATTCATCATCTTTCCTCAAAACCATCCAGTTCTTTCAGTGTGATGTTCAATCCTCTTCCAACTTTGTGTCATCAGCATGTGTTGGACATTAGTTAAATTATTAAACAAGACTGATCCAAAAACTGATTCCTGATGAACTCTGCTATTAGTTTCACTCCACTCTGACATTTCTTCTTTCCAAGAAGATAATACTTTTCATTCTTTGTTTACTTACCTTTAAAATTAATATCTTTATATTTTACTGCTGAATACCTATCTTTTCCATACTTATTAGAATGCAAGCTGACCTTTCAGATCTGACAGCATAGGAAGGAACAATTCTTAAAAACTGAGATAATTTTGAAAAAGCCATTACTGTTTTGTCACCTTTGTTGTACATGCACTCAATTTATTTTTATCATCTATGGCCATGATTTTGACATTATATGCATTCTTTTATGCAAATCTGATATTTTCAGTTAAGTTGCATGGCACGCCTACTCTTTAGTACTTGTTAAGGGATATCACAAATGATTGCAGTATTCATGAAACAGAAACATTGATGGAAGTTGGTAGCTGTTAAAATATGAAGAAAAGTGATAAAGCTTTGCATTTTTTGTAGGCAGGCAAGACTAGTCATTACTAGAAAGAACCTGGCCTGGTGTGTTGGCTAAGAAAGAATGGATCTACTTAAAAAAGGTGAAGGGCTGAATGCACACTAGTGAGACTTCAAATAAGAAGTCAAGAACATTCATGACACACCATCATACAGAGATTAATAGACAATCTCTAGCTCTATCTGTCCACAGACAGCCTTAAGAGGTACGGTGGCTGGAGGTCTAGCTGAAAAAGACCTATTCTTGTGCTTTGGTATGGCGATTATGCCACAAAAATCATAGTTTTGTTTACTGGAAGATTTTTGAATTTTTTTTAATTAATGTGTGTCTGTATTGTGGATTTTTGCAGAGAGTTCGTTTTAAGTACTGAAATGACCTTCTATCCTCAAGAATGTCTAGTTCCAATTCTTGTTTTATGTTTTGTAGATCTTTTTTTGTTGGGTCAAACCAAGTTTAGCCAAATGGAATTTTATTTGTTTACTGGATTCCATAAAAAACACAAAGACAATTAATTTACAGTAACATTTGGTGAACTAACTCTACCCTGGAATTTCTATAGTTGCGTTAGCTGCAAGCTCTGTGTGTGATGTTTTAAGAGACTTCAAAACTTGACATTAGCTTCACCCTTTCAAGTGCTCATATAAGCCATTAGATTTTTTCCTGTTTTTTGTCTGAGAAATTTTTACAAAATGTTTTGAAGTTTTTTAGGCCTGTAAACAAATTCTAAGACGTGATATTCCACCAGTTGTCCCATGTTACAAACTGTTTTGTGGTTGTTACTGCATCTGCATGCAGCGACTGTCTGGTTTATCTCTTAATCACATTGCTTTGTAAATTATTCATTTTAAAATACACTCTGAAGTAGTATAATTTATGAAAAATATGAAAATATATGAAAAATTATATGAAAATACAGATCGTATTATCTGTATACTGATATAGTATAACCCCAAATCAATATATGTTAAAAACTTTTTTCTGTATCACATTTCATGACTGCAAGTCAAAACCACATGAAATAAAGAAAAAAAAAGTCACAAGAGAAGAGTGCATGTCTACATCAGTGCATAACTGATCATGTCTTACAGAAGCATAGATGATGTTAAACTTCCCAAGAGCAGGATCTACTGACAGAGATGTGTGAAAAATAGAACAGTATCTGCCTTATTTTCTCTGAGTGAGATGTGAAGATACATCAGGCTTTTGTGATGGAGGTTACATATTTTCCTAGTGTGCAAGTGATTCAAAGAGATGGAGATAATTTTAAATGTACTGATAAACTTGCTTACCTTTTTATCGTATTCTCTGTATGTCTCATTGAACTCTCCTGGAGGTATTTATACGCATTGTATATAAATTGATATTGCATTTCTGAAAAGATGCAGGTTGATTTAAAAAAAAAAAAAAAAAAGGGTAAATTAGCTTTAATTTAACATGCAACAGGTTTTCTTTCACCATCTCCTCCATTTAATTTGGAACAGATTCAAAGCTGGTTTAAAAGAAGTGGAATGATACTTACTCCAGGACCTTTGCCATCTCAGATGAAAAATTACTAATTTTTAAGATTGAGAGACTACTCTGTGCAAGGCAAAGCAGCTCAGAGTACAGATGCCGCCACTTTAGGCTCCTCCTTGACTTTAGGCTAAAGTTCAATCAGTGAATTTAATTTTTAGAGAGCAAGAGTGAGACTGAGCTTGCTTAATCTCTGTAGTGTACAGTGTAAATGTCTACATCTGAACTCATTGTCTAGATTCCACATACAGTCAGCAGAGAGACAATCTACAGAGCAATTAATGTCATCCTCAGGTAGGCATAGGAAGTAAGTCAAGTGAATTGTGACATAGAAGTGCTTATTTCTCAACATGGATTACAAAAGATCATACAGTGATAAACTCAAATGGCAACATCTGCATTTTAAGTGTCTACATGTAGGCAAGATCAGAGGTCTTTTTATTGACCTATCTCCGAATGAACTGTATACTATCTTTATTAAAAAGCATGTCCACTTTTTTCTGTATCTTGAAAAAGTGATGGCAGACTTTTAAAATAATATTGAAACCATTATCCATGTTAAATATTATCTATGTGTTCTAAGCCACTGTCAAAATATGTAATCCTCACTTCAGGGAAAAAACCAAACCCTTTTTCTAAAGGTTCTTATGTGTCAGTGGTTCAACGGGTGGACAGTTTTCTTGCATATTTTGATTTAAACAATTTTTATTGCTATATGTCTCTTTTTGGCTCTCAAACACAAAACTTTTCCCTTCCTCATTTCATTACCTGAAATTGCAGTCACTTTTTCTTTCGTTCAGAGTAATTCGTTTAGAAAAGCATTATCTGAAGAACAGCTGTTTTTGCAGAAGTATTAGTGTTTCAGTAGGTAACTGGAAATTTTATTTCAAGGTGGATAATTTTAGACAAAGAACAGAAGTTTTACGTGAGTTATATTGATGAAATTTCTGCGATCAGTGAAATATATATGCTTGTTTTTCACAAAGGGGCTCACTACAGCCTTGAAATGCTCTCCAGGCTTGGGGCAGTAGGCAGCAACACTACTTCAGTAGAAACCTGAGGGTCAAACCCCTGTTAATTGTAAGAATAACTTAAATAACCAGTGAAGGTAGAAATTGTAAGTTTAAGCATAGAAAAGGTTCCACGTTCCTTTTTCTAAGCTCCGCTAGAGGAAAGGAAGATTATGTCATGTGGTTGAAATGGCTTGAAAACGATTAACACCTTAAGTTGCCTCAGCCAGAGATGATCAAAGTCTTAACGTCTCACACAGTGCCACCACTAATGCGTCCCTCCAAGTAAATCTTTTTTATGGCAGAATAAGTCAAAGACATGGCCTTCTTTCCTGTTGTCTGCAAGCGTTTCTCCTTTCTATACAGCTCGTGGGAAGAATTAGAGTTTGACCCTACTTGCTCCCCCCTGGTGCTCTATGAATTCATGAAAACCACAGTGTAAGTATGGTAATGAGTGCTTTAAGGTCAAAAAAAAAAAAAAAAAAAAAAAAAAAAAAAGAAAGCATGCGTAGCAACCAAGTCATCAAAGTTCACAGGCCTAAGCTGTTTCCTGTTGTCTGCAAGCGTTTCTCCTTTCTATACAGCTCGTGGGAAGAATTAGAGTTTGACCCTACTTGCTCCCCCCTGGTGCTCTATGAATTCATGAAAACCACAGTGTAAGTATGGTAATGAGTGCTTTAAGGTAAAAAAAAAAAAAAAAAAGAAAAAAGAAAAAGATAGCATGCGTAGCAACCAAGTCATCAAAGTTCACAGGCCTAAGCTGTGCTGTTGTTGAATGCCTTTTATAAGTTCTGCTCAGTGGTTTCCATTGGCTGGAGTCACTCCATCTGTGTGTGTTATTGCCTCTGAGTGTGTATGTGTAGTACCAATCTCTACTATGATACTATCTGTCCTACTGGGTAATACAGTATTTTGGCTGTTTCTAAAACTACTATTGGGGAAAACACGATTTTCTATTTCAGTTACATTATTCTTTTAAAGTATGTAAGTATACTTTACTATATAGCATATATACTATATGTACTTAAAAGTATAGACCTTTCTAACCATTAGCATTAGTGATTCTGAAAGGTGATTGACTCAACAGAGGCAGGTTTAAAGCTGTGATTGAAAGGGCATTTGAGAGAGTAAAGCCAGTGTTGGAAACTCTGTAGATCTGTGACTTTGAGAGAGATGCGTAGATGAACAGAAAAATTCAAGGTGGTGAACGGAGAATCTCTGCTCTAGTTTTTGCTCACAGCATCTTTTTCAAAATGTTATGTTCAAGATATTACTTTTATGAAATTGCTTTTCTTGTGCACTGTATGTTGTGCTATGTTTGAAGTCCCTACAGGGACTTCAGTTTAATAACTGCACTGTAGATCTTGTTCAATTCGTTATATCTAAATTAATTCAAATATTTGGGACTGTTGCTTTCGATGGTTGCTGTTGCTGTGCTCAGTACTGACTCATACATATGGAATTCAGAGGTTTAAATAGTTCATATGTCTGTACTTTGTAGAACACGTTTGTAGCCTAAGAGGATACAGTTTAATGCTCTTTGGGACTTTTTGGGCCCCTTGTGTTTCTTACTGTCTTTGCTTGTTAAGATTTCTCTGGAGATAGGCAGCTTCCGCTTGAGTGTGGTAATTGTTGACATTCCATAGGTAGGCGTGATGAAACCTTCAGTGCTATGCAGCATACTATGTTAGAGTGTCACCTGACAAAGAAGTTTTCTCTGCAGATGATGTATATCATCGTAGCCTCATTATCATTTTAAAACTCAAGCAAAAAAAAAAAAAAAGCTAACTTTTGAATGGTTGAAATAACAGAAGAGGGAAAGCTGTCCAGAAGTTCAGAATAAAAATGAATTGATATCTGCTATGTTTGGTAATGAGGATTACGACTATTGCTCTAAGCTTCTTGTGCCTCATATGAGTCATTGGTACCAAAGTTTTTCCACGATCTGTTTAACTGCTGTGGTTTTAGGAAGACAGAGAAGGAGGTCATTTGTCTTTTCAAGACTGTTTCGGATATTTCCAGGCACTCTGCTTAGAGCTTGTTATTTTGGCAGTAATGATAATCATATAACATGCATCTACAGAGAGTTCTTATCATATCACATTGCATAAGTGCACAAACATGGCACCTCCATGTGCCCATGTATTGTAAAGTGATATGCAGCAGCATTCATTTCATTTCCAATTTAATACAGCTTAGTATTTCTGCAGCTGCAAATAAGGTCTAGGGTGAGTTTAAATAACACTTGACAGGAAAATAAGGATCAATACAAAGAAGTGGGTATTTTTTGGAAGGAAACTGATTTTACTAATTGTGACACGAATTGATACTTCATCCAATCTATTACAAACAGATTTAGTATAATTCAGTTAAGACTTGGTTCTGAAACATTAATGTCTGAGTAGCTATGTAGTAGTTGCATGACATTAGACATTACTTTTTGAAGAATCAAATCAAATGTCATTTTCTTATTCTTTGCAAAAATAACCATCTTTAAAGACAGTTTTACTTATTAGATAACTTTCTTTACTGCAATACCCCATTTACCTAAAGAATAAGTTCAGAATCGCCTGTATTTATGTTTATAGACAAAAACTATAAACCAGTGTCGTGGTTTCAGCTATCTACTAAATGATCTTTCATTACCACCGTCTTCTTTCTTGTTTTAAATCTCCCCACCCTTTTCAGTGAAACTCCATCCTTTTATAAGTAATAAGTGATAATGAGTGAATTTTGTTTACTAGTAATATATAATGAAGAATTAATGTCAGTATGTAGTGTGATTTCCTGTTTAATTTCCATTTAGTTAAAGCTTCAGCAATGTAAGGATGGCAAAACTGCCTGTAAAGAGACAGAAGAGAAGGTAGATGAGGTGGAGGTGCCTATGATTTAGCACTTCCCAAAAGTATGTTCAAAGACAATAATTATTCTCATGCAAGATGCATCTAGTCAGTCTTTGGCTCTTTAAGCTACAAAGGAAGTTTAAGGCCATATTATTTTTTTATTTTTACCATAAACATAGTTTTCATTCAGAATCTAGTAGCTGGTAAAAATGGAGGCTAGAGTTGGTTTAAGTCTTTTTGCAGCTGACTATGATGGCATGGAAGAATAATTAACAAATACAGATGAAATGACTGTTTTAATGAGATATACAATTCTAGGTATTTTAGTTTTAATTTCAGTTAAGATGGTCACTCTGTGAATAACTTCGTATGTACTTGCGTAAATGGGTTTCTTCAAAAAGGGAAGCAGGATTACATAATCCCTGAAGAAGTTTCTATCTTTGTATATATTTTTGAAAATTTGAGGATTAGATTAGGACTACATGTAAATTGTAACAGAAGTAAATAGCAAAGCAATGTGTGGCATTGATAACCAAGCAGTCCAATCTGTTTCTCAAATTCCAGCTATTTAATTATTTAAAGCATGTAGAGGTTTTGCAAGGAAATGATAATGTTTTGGTGAGGTTACAGGAACTCCCATGAAATGCACTTTCAATCCTAACTTGTTTTAATAAAGATTTTATCTGAAAATTTCATAGGTGTTTGAACCAGCTCCAGCATTTAAATCTCACTGGCACAGGATTGGCATCCACAGGAGGGGTTTTGTGCTTCAGCAGGTATTATCAGACCAGAACTTCTGTCTTGCAGACATTCATGAGCTAATGAAAAGGAAGGAAGAAAGTGTTATATCTACACAGATTTGAAAATAATTAACTGGAATGGGGAAAAGGAAAGCTTTTTACTTTATTAGGAGTTCAGGTGCCTACATATTGTAGGTCTAATGTGTAACATGAAAAGAAGATCTGTTTTAATTTGTTGCTCTGTCTGGGTGGTTAAAGAAGAATAATTTCCACTTTAACATATACTTAAAGCTATGTATACCTATCCCAGCCTCCTTCCCTTGTATTTACAGATATGTGGGAGAGAGAGAGGTTGATAAATTTAGCAGTTAAGTAGGCCGAAGAGACACGAAGCAAAATTACTATTTATTTACAAACCTATTTTTGTAACCACATGTACCTATAGATTTCTTATTTCTCTTTTCCTAGATTTGTACTCTCTATAAAAAGTTGCACCTCCCCTCGCTTATGTCTTCAGAAGAATAAGCCTTGCATCTGATAAACGTTTTTTTTGCTGTAATCATGGCAGTAGTTAGGCCTATCCCTCTTCCCCAAATATCCAAGAAAGGCTGAATGATGCTTTTCCTCAATCCAAAAATCATATTAAAGGTTATATTTTGAGACGTGCATTTAAATGACAAAGTGAAAAAGTTGACAAATATAAGGGGGGAAGTTTGAAAAACAAACAGCCCATTTACTCCCCATTTATTCCATTGCCCTTGTTCTGTTGAATTCAAACCACATTTGAGCTGTGATGATGTAAAAAGTAGAAATTTAAAGAGACTTTGGAAGATGATCTATTTTATGGTAGTAGGCAAAGTCCAGTATTTAGTTTGGAGTCATGTTTGCCTGGACGTAGTTGCTTGTCTTTCATATTTTTTTAGAATGTAGTTTTTCAGATGAGCCATTTCTTATCACCAAGATAGATGCTTAGAGTAGACTGGTCATGAAGATACTGTAGTAAGTTGATTTGTCCTAGATTTATATTTCAGGCCCAGACAAAGTCAATACAGTTACTTTTAACGATTATAAAGATTTGGAGGTTTCAAACTAAAAGAGTTTCTATAGTCATTTATTGCTGTATAGTCATTTATTGCTGTTTACCCCCAAATCTCTTACAGAATTAAATATTGAAATATTTTGAGTAGATTTCACATAAATAAGAAAGTCACTTTTAACTTCTCTTGAGAATTTTATGGCGTGAACCCCATCTGACCGTGGAGCCAAGAAGCTGCTCTATAGGTGATGCTTTTTATTGGATTGAGTTTAAAGAAGTCGCAGTGTCGTTCCGACTGCCTTTCATTTCAGCACAAATGTACTGAGGTAGTCTGTTGCTTTACAAAGCTTTAAATAGAAAAACTGAACAGGTGGTTTGGGTTCAGGAAATAAAATAAGCTATATTATTGTAGACAGGGAAAATTCTTTTCTCATTACACACTACTTGGATAGAATTAAGCAGACAGCTCATGCTGAGAAATTTGAAACTCAGAGAATGCAACAGTTAAAAAGACAGACAATAAATGCGGTAGTAATTCAGGGATGGACCTAAACAGTCTACAGTAGAGCAGCTAACTGAAAATAAACAAACCAAAATAACAAAAAAACCCTCCTGTTATGTTATCTTTGACAATGGAAATCTATTTTATAAACCAAGCATAATGATGACTTCATTTCTCTGATTAAAGTTAGTCATCTGTTTATTTTTCCAGGGTTAGTTAACTTTATTCGCATGGGATTATGTTAGCAATTATGTTTAGAATGAAATCTCTCTTCATTTTTAAACAGATTTGGGGGAGGAGGGAAGAGAAAAAATATTTGTTTGCCACTCAGTAATCCAGTCCAAATGTTCAATAGTCCCTCTGTGGCACGAGGCAGCATATGACTTTTAAGCTAGACTTGGTGCTGAACACATTTGAACAATAAAACCTTAGATCACTAATATTTGAAGTATTTATTTCAAATTTGTTCACCATCTGCTCCAAGATTCTTTGGTTTATATTACACATATTTAAAGGCCCCAGTACTTCTTATATTGAAATTAAAAAAAAGAAATTCTGTTAAGTTTGTCTGGGAAGTAGCACTATAGTGTTATGTGTAGTCCCTGAGAAGTTCAGAAATATTTTGTGTTGGATTTTTATTGTTTCATGGCTTATCATCCTTTTATTTGTTAAACATAACATTTCTTGGAGAAAATGACAACTTCATTTTGGTATTTTTATGATTTTTTTTTAGTAGGCAATTAACAATATAAAATGATCCAATAAATTTCGAGAAAGCTTTAAGAGTAATTCTAGACAGTGCTGATACATTCATATATTTTAATTTAGAAACTCTCAGACATGAATGAGTGTTATGCATTAAATTCAGCACCTGATCACATGCATGTTGGAAGGTATCCAGAGACTGGGCGAGCAAAGACTACCACTTCCTAGTTGTGCCACTGAAATGAAGATTAACTCCCTAGAGAAGACAATTGAATTAACACAGCATGTTTTATGTGCAACAAAAACAAATTTACCTGTATCACTACTTTGCCTACAACTTTCAAGGTACACACTACAGTGGCTGTGAATAAGCTGACTTTTCACATTAAACATTTGTTATCTCTTCTTAATTATATTTTAATGTTAAATTTTAATGGTTTAATTATGTGCCCATTACCATTACACTCTAAGAGAAATATTCTGACTTGATACTGATGGCTGTTTTAAATGATAGATTTATAATTTGGTATTTTTTTCCTCGTTGCTTAGGGTTTTTTTAAGCACAGCTAAGCAAATTAGTGATGTTAAAACAATCAGAAAAAACAAAACCTGAAAATACTAATCATTTTATTTTAACTCTGATGTGTGCATTATGCATTTATATAAAGAAAACATTCATGCCATATCATTAGCAAACAAATAATAATCAGTCAGACATGAAGTATTATTAAAAGACAAGAAGATTTTATGATGAAGACAGGAGAAATAATAGAAATTTGCAGAAGGGCTGTTGTTGTATCTTGTAAGGAATAGCTAGAAAATTAGATTAATCAAGGAGCAGACATTTGGAAGAAAGTTTGTGTGAATGCCTGACAGTCTTGCTCTTTCCCTCATTTCAAATGTTGGCAGGGTAGCATGCAGCTCCAAGGGAAATGTGCTCCTTTCATACTTGAGTAATTGATGAATTGTATGCAATATGCAAATGAGAATCCATAAATCTTATGAATGACAGCTTAATTTATGTGAGCCTTAATGAATGCAGGATTAGATTTTAATTAAATATCCTCAAAGGCACCCTGAGTAGTAGGTTTTTTTAGGCCTTGTTTTTTTGAAGACTTGTTTCACATGCAGTGCATTTTATGAAAGAAGAAAATCAGGCAAAGAACTTTGTAGAAATGTTCTTATGTTTTAATGATAAGCATTGTTCTGTTTTGTGAAGCAAACAGTGCTTCAACTGATAATAAGCATTTAACAAAATATCTACAGATCTTTTTTGTACTTCCTACACAATTTCCCAAATTTGATTACCTTTAATTGCTGCTGGCTTCTGATATTGTATGCTATTTTTAATTACAGGAAAAGTTATTAAAACTTTTCCAAAAATAAATAGTATCTGCAGAAGAGTTCATTAAAGTTTGATTTGCTATATGAATGTTTTAAATGCTAAATCTAATTCCACTAAAATAAGGTGTTCCCACCCCATTTTGAAAATTGCATCTCTAGACAATACATAATGAGATAAAATGGTAAATAACACAGAAGGTTGTAAATAACATTTAGCAAGCAGAATTCTAAGATAAAAGTGTTTTGCAACAGTGCCCGTTATTCCCAGCTGTCTTTGGAGTAAGTGGAATGATCCTGTTCCCCTCACACCTGTTGTAGATTGGTGTAATGCTACCAAGAATGTGGCCAGAGTCTGCTTGAGTTGGAAGAAAAAGTTAAGCAAACTTCAGAAATGCAGGCATTGAAGTTGTGCAACACGTGGTTCCCCAGTCTGATTTCGTTGATCGAGTTTGTCTGTATTACTTGGTAGTGCTTACATGGCCAAAGCATCTGTCCCTTCAGGTAAATTTTCTAATGTCCTATATGTGATTCTTGGCTTTTGATAAACAAAGGTAAAGGCCTGCATTTATTGTCAAGATCTGATCTTTTTTATTTGGTAGTATTTACAGCTGTCAACTGTGAAAATTGTTGTCTCTTTGAAAAAAAACCCAACTCTTTCTGTTGGCAGTTGTAATCTTCCCTGTGAAATTCAGCAACTCCAGAAAATCCAGAAATTTATGGTTTTTCCTTCCAACTGCAGCAGTCTATCAGTAACTCCTTTTCCAGCTTTGAATAGTCAAAAACCTTCCTCTTCAGTATCTCATGGAGGCTTGTGTCTGCATTCTGGCTAATAGTGGTGGCAACTGGAGTGATGTTGCTGTTGCTTTAAGCTGAAGTAGTGGCAAGGAAGGGTACCTTCCTTACCCTGGAAAGGGTAAGGAAGAATTAGTAATTTCTGATCAGTAAGTAAGTATAAAGGATTCCCACACATCCCCTCACCTCTGACACAGACCTGTGGGCAGGTGTGGAGAACCTCTGGGAGAAGTGGACTTTGCCACAGTCCAGCAGTGCTTACTTCATCTGGATGCTCCAGCATAGCTGGAAGCATAAATAAAAGGCCATACAAGAGTCTCAGGAAAAGAAGACAGAGGACAATTTGACAATATGAATCCCAAGGGTCCTGTGGCATTCTGATTTAAAAGGAAGTCAGATAGGAAATAACTGAACAGTTAACGCAAAGATGTAACCTCCCGCTTAAAACTGCACTGGTGTCGGTGGACCAGTGGCAACTGTGATGTTTAAAAACGATCCTAAAGGGTGTTCAGAGAACTTCAGATCAGGAAGTCTGGATCAGTACTTCACAAATAAGTAGAAAGAATAATGCTATTGGGCATTGGATAAATGTGATATGCCAGGGAAGAGTCAACACTGCTTCTGTAGATGGAAATTCTAAAAGGATTAATGAATATGGAGGAAAAGGCTATCCAGTTGCTAAAACTTTCTTGGATTCTTGAAACACTTCTAACAAGTTTCCTTTGCAGGGAATTATGCTGCCATGTGTCATTTGGAAAATATCTGGTTAAAATGGAGGAAACTTTTTTTATTTTTTTGTTTGCTAGTTGAGAAATGTCAGTACTGAAGCCTCATGGTGGCCTGTGATAAGGCCTAGGTTTTTCAGTATCTTTATATGCAGTATAGTAACAAAGGGAATTAATAGCACATCAAAAATTAAATGTTACAACTTTTCTGACTAGAATAAAGATGATGGATCCGAGGAGCACAGACAGCAAAGGAGGAAGGGTTACACAGAGGTCTGTAAAATTGGGAGTAAGAAGGTCAGAAGGGAGCATTCTTCTAATAAGAGAACTGGAGGTCGTCAAATGAAACTAACAGATGGTAGATTTAACAAAAAGAAAAGCGTCACTGCTTCACACAATTCATACTGAAGTTGCCAGATATACTGCCACAGGACATTGTAGGTGCCAAAAATTGATAGAGGTTCAGAAAGTTAGAATTAAAGTTTAGGTAAGAAAAATCCATCAGAGAAGGTAAAACAACACTGCACAAGGTTCAGGAAATCTCTGGGATGCGAATTACTGGAGGCTGGGAACATATCCTGACATTGTATCACTATATGGTTTTCTTTTTTTAAAAATCTTCCTTAGGAAGCTGGTACTGGTCATCATCAAAGACAGGATACCTGGGTAGATAGGTCTTTGGTTTCATCCAGTATGGATGTTCTTTGGTTACTGTGTTGTGTGTTACAGCAATTAGGTATGTCTGGAGTGATGCACAGAAATATAAGGAGAAAGCATAGAGTGCTTGTAATTAGGCATGCACTCTCAAAATGCTAACAAACAGATGAATTCTCATTTTTTTTTATGGGGAAAGGAAAAGAAAAAGTGGGACTGGCATGAAGAACAGCATATTTGGAAAAGAATATATTTGTTGACCACCATTGTTATATAGATGATTGCTGTCTGTAATTATCAAGACACAGTTAACAGGTCTGGTAAATGCTTAAGTATGAAGTTTGAGTGGATATTTGATATTAAATTGGAGTGTGGATGACATGTATTTTGGACAGCTGAAAGAAAAAAGGAAGTGAGAGAGGTAAAAGTGATTTTTATTTCTATTCTCTCACTCTTCTCTGTTAAACTAGACCCTAGATATGCTTCCTTTCCAGAACTGTAAGTAATTTGCAGCACTTTTATGTTTTAAAAACAGGTGTCAGAAGATGTCTTTTTTCAATTGTTTTATCTGAATGCTGACATTTTCTTTTCACAAACTTCAAATGGTGACTGTGTCAACAAAAGGGTGTATGAGTCCCTTCAGCTCCATGAGGAACTTAAATAAGGAGCTCCAGTAATGACCCCATGTGTGGTAATAGTTTATCAGTTAATGAACTAGCAAAAGCGGTGGGAGAGAAGATGATCTTCTCTGAGCATGGATCTTTATAGGAAGGATGTTTAAATCAGCGATGTCAGCGTTACACAGCCTGTATGAGATATTTCAGACATGGCTTTGTCTTTACAATATAGACTTTTATAATGTCAGTTAGGCTGAGCTTTACAAATGAGCTTTGAATGATTGCTTACTGTTATTTGCCTAGAGACTCCGCTCTGACTAGTGACTTCCATTTGTGAAATACAAGTGATAGTTAGAAATGGAAAAAAAAGTTCCAGCTTTTATATGAAGTTAGTTAACATAGACTTAGATTGGTTTTATTAGTTGATGCATATAAAATAAAAAGACTGGTAGCATCCCTAGAGAAATAAGCAAGTAAGGTAACTCAGCCACCGAAAGCTCTAATTTCTTCCTATATGAAGATTTATATCTACATATCTATCTATATGCCTATATGTTTCATATATATTTATCCATCTGTCTGTCTATCTTCCTAAGGAAATTGTAAAAATTCAAACAAGAACTTTGAAGCCTGTAGGTAGAACCTGTGCATATATGGCACATATATTTTATTCCTTGAATGCTGATTTTATTTACTTGCCCTTTCTGTGCTAAATATGACTGCTTATTTTGATCTTAAAAGTAAAAAGGATGGATGAAGGTGAAAGAAGAAGGAGAGTCTTTGAATTCACAATTATGAGATCCAAATAGAGTTCCACAAGATAAAATGCCTCTGTAATCATATTTAACAAACTGTAATTCGCAGCTCAGCTGTATGCTACAATTTGCGTCAGATTCACTGCCTACAATGCATAGCTTTTTTCAAGAAGACCTGCAAAAAGTTTATAACAAATAAATTGTTTAAGTGGAAATATGTATGGATTCTCCGCAAAGCGTGAATTTCATGTTGTGAGAGGAATCAAGCCCCATGTATCTGCTGTAATTGTGAGAGGTAATTATAAGATCTCCTTGAAAAGGACGTTTTTACAGATCTCGATTTGGCTTTCAGCATTTATGAATTTGAATTGACATCCTCAGCACAGTGCCAATTCCGCATGACTAGATTCATTCCACAAATGGAGTTTAAATGGCTGCGTATATACTGCTTAACTCACCAGGGCAGGCTTTCATGCAAGTGTCAGATTGTTAACCTGGTTGTGGTTTTTGGGAAGAAGGTGATTTTAGCTGTGTTGTGCCACTTGGTGTCCTGACCAGAAAAATAAAATGGTCTGGTTTCATTACCGGTATAGACAATGCCAGGTCATTTTACGCTCAGGTTAGCTTTTAGCCAACTGGATCTGAGGAAAAAGAAATGCCACCCTCATTTGCATGGAGGAATCACCATTTTTTCCAGTCTTACAGGAGCAGAATCATTCTGCTGTGCCTGTCCTTGGCTGTGGAGGGAGCAGAAGGATCTCCACACTGCTTGAATCCCTCAGCCTCTAGATCACACGTCTGAGCCTATTTACCACCTGACTGAATTGGCACTGTAAAGAGAACTTTCAGCCCACTCCTCCTGATACGTTTTCTTTCAAAATCCATCCTCTTCCCAGTCAAAAGAAACATAACAATTTTTTTAAGGTAGGCATTAGGCCTCCGTGTCTGAGAGCTGACAGTTTTACTGATTCCATGGAGAGAAAGCTTGAGAACTAGCTGAAGTCAGTCAGTGGCCACCATGCTCTTGTAGTGAAGGTGGCCACCTTATACTGGGATAGCAAGTATGTAGTCAGCATGTCAAGAAAACGAATTGTCCTCCTCTCTTCTTCAGCACTGGCAAGGCTGCATCTGGAGTAGTGAGTCCAGTTTTGGGCTCCCCATAGGACAGAGATGTGCATGAGGTAGAGTGAGTGCAGTGGAGGCCACCAAGGTGGTGGGGGGCTGGAGCACATGGCCTGTGAGGGCAGGCAGTGGGAGCTGGGACTCTTCAGTGCTGAGATCAGAAGGCAAAAGGAGGATTTTGTTGAGGTCTTCAGCTACCTAAAAGGGGCACTCTCATTGTAAAAAAAAGTCTTCCTTGTATCTAGTCTAAATCTTCTCTCTTTTAGTATAAAACCATTATCCCTTGTCCTATTGCAATAGGCCCTGCTAAAAGGTTTCTCCCCATCTTTCTTGTAAGCCGTCTTTAAGTACAGAAAGGCATCAAGAAGGTCTCCCTGGAGCCTTCCTTTCTCCAGGCTGAACAACCCCAGCCCTCTAAGCCTGTCCTCATAGGAGTTTGGAAACATGTCTCTTGATTTGCGTACATTATCTAATTGATTACTTTTGCTCTAGGCCTCTGTATGTTCACCTTTAAAGAGTTAAGTGCTACTGAATTGTTTGATTTAGCATTTGATTTTGCCTTGATGGGATTGCAAACACGGAATACATTCTTGCCTACAACAAGAATATTGACAGCCTGCAACATATGCATTGCACGTAAAGGATTTTGAGAAGTTATTGTAGGTGATACTGTCTGTGGTAAAGTGTCATAAGCCACCTAATAATCTCATCATAACTGACATGGGAGATGCTTTTATAATATTTACAAAACCATGATAAGATGGATTAATATGGCAGTTGCATTTTAAGCATCTAACTGAAATCTATCTGAACAATTGTTAGCAGTGATGATCGATTAAAGGAGACCCTTAATGGAAATCGTAGAAGAATCCTGAAATTAAAAGCAGTGTGAAGGTATTCTAACAATTTTGGAAGGTATTATAACAATCTTGGACAGGTCTTTGCAGTGATTATGTGTTTTCAGACATAGGTCATATGTATCTTTACATATGTGTGAATTTGAATTTAGAAAAAAATGAAGCAGGTGACTTTAGTGATACTTGATTTGTGCTACCAGTACACATTTCAGTGGATAAATGTCTTTGTATACATCTTTTATAAAATAATATTGGTTGACTTGTTTCCTTTGGCTTTGGCAAAGATACACTGATATTAGAATTGTGGCTTTTATTCTCTTAGTTAGTTGTGCTGTGGTGTTTCAATGTACTTCCAGTGTCAGTGTCTACTCAGTATTTTAATCTGTTATTTAATGCCAGGTTAGTATTTTCAGCTGGTGTTTGTATTGTAAAAGCCACCATTATATTCCTATTATTGTCAAAACTGAGTATCAGTCCCAAGCAGTGTTGGAGACATTGAAGGAACCTGAATAAACCTAATTACTGTTAGGTATGTAGTCACCACATCCCAAATGCATACCTACTGAGTTACATTATTTATTATGAGCCCTCTCTTCTTCCTTCACTCCTCTCCAAGCTCCAGAAGCACATGTGTGATGAAGATGAGGGAAAAGCTGGCCTTTGTGCAAAGCTTTGGTAGCTAAGAAGCTCATTGATTACAGACACATCGTATCTCATGCTATAGTTATAGCCTTTCAGCTATTTGCTCAATGTGAATACTCACATCAGTAAAAAGCAGAATTTCTAGACCATATTCCTATCTAAAACATTCCATGAATTGATGCAAAATGTAATCAGAACAAGGAGAGTCCAAACATTTATCAAAAAATGCACCAGCTAGTGATCCTGTTTTTTTAAGACAATATAAATAAGCTGTAATTATGTTAAGCACAAATAAATAAAATTCATACTGCAGAAGTGGATCTTCTGGATCCACTGGGAGACCAGCACTTTAAGTGTGGTTGGTTGCTGCGTAGAATGGAAAGGTTTGTGAAGTTCTGATATGTAGCTTTGTTTTTAGTAACGCTGACAAATGACACATATGCAGAAGTGTTAGGTCAGAAGGTTTGAAGCATTTGTTGAGTAATCAAAATATAGTAATTAGACATGCAATTTGGTGTTTTTAACGGCTCTTGACTTGCCTACATCATATAGGACTTGGTTGGCGCCAGGTAGGCTTGGCAACAGCTCTGAAAGGTATGAGTCATGGGAATAGTTGGCAGATCCCAGAGATACTAGTACGTATCTGAGAAGAAAAAAGTTCTTGACCTCTTTCAAACAAAGCAGAGGGAATGCAAAGATCAAAAGCTATAACAGTTCCAGCCCCTTTGCTATTCAGTTTTGGTATACTTTCAATTTCACGACATCATGGCTTACCTGCTTGTTCAGTGGCCATCTAAATTGAAAGTAAAGATTATTAAAAATCAGAATATATACTGACATTGCTGAGGTAACTGTTGTCTTGCAATGTCATGGTGGTTTGTATTACCCATTGTAGATGTCTCTAGTTGTTATGATAGAACAATTTTGGTTTGGGATTCTCTTTAAATGGAAGATTTATACCTTATTGTAGAGCAGACTGATGTGCAGAGGCTGGAAGCTGCTATGCAACTGCCATTGGCAAAAGACAGAAAATTTTTCTCACCACGCTGCTGCTGCTGCTGTAGGCAATATAGGGATACCTGCTATGATTCACTTAGAAATTGTTATGAAACATAACCTTAGAAGATCTATTCACAGATACCTACAAATGAAGTTGCAGGGACATGAAAAAATATTTCAGTCTTCTTGCAACTCTTGTTTCAAAGCAGACAAAATGATAATTGAGCAAAAGAGATTAAGAAAAATCTATATCCAGAGCACTTGAATACAAAATTAAAATGTAGTACTGCTTAGCTCATCTATTTCTAACTCATGTTTACTTAACTATTTTCTAAATTTCTCTTGCCCTAATATTGGGTCAGAAGCTTCCTTGAACCTACTGCCGTGTTAATTAACTCATTAAGAATTTGATAGGAGATTTATGCACTGTTCTTGTACAGTCGTTGCCTCACAACCAGCAATGAAAATACGAAACAGTAGAAAGATTAATTTTTTGTAATTTTGTATCCACGGGACAGAGTGTGGTCAACCGAGTTTTGTACACAATTTTGAATACAAATTGTTGCTTTATGAAGAGCAAGCTTGATTTCAGGGTTTTGGAAAAACACATTTATTACTAGAATGAGTAGAACAAAAAAATATAAATTTACTTTGTAATTCTGTGGTGCTGAGGCTTCAATGGTCTAAAAATGTGTTAGTTTTTTGTATTCCCTTCTGATACTCAATTTGCATTTTTGGATCATGGCTGCTTCAGTTTATCTTCATCCATATTAATTTCTTAAATTTTCACATAAGCAGAAGAAAATATCTATTAAATATCCTTTAGGTTAGGTGCAGATTTATTATGATTGAATTGAAACATTAAAAAAATCTGTCTTATGTAAATGCATATGAAGATATTGTGCCCTCAGTTTTTAAATAGAGACCCCTTTGGTTAATGGGGAGCTTTGCTTTAGAATTATTGGTATAATATAGCTCACTCAGGTCCACTTAATCGATTTGGCCATGATAACTGAACATTTTTTTTCCATGAATTTTCTTTATTGTTTTGAAAAATGTATGAAGAATGCATTTGGTGCTTTGCATATGTGGTGCTTTCTATATATACTGCAAAATGCTGACAGGGTAATGATAAATTTGCTTCTGGCATTGAAGGGCTGTATCTTGAGGTGACTTTTCTTCTTTGGTTCTTTATTCGCATAATGCCATTAGTATTGTTTGTTACAATGTAGGATATTTATAACAGGAAACATCTGTGGAGCAGTAATAAAGAATAGTTTTCATAAAGCAGTTTTACATTATCCTTCTACCAGTATCTGATAACAGTCACATTTATCTGGGTGTAGGAACGTTCTGACAGGTGTAAGGGATAACTGATTGATATAAACTCACTACTGCATGAAAATGAACCTTTTGATAAAGACATCTTAGTTAGAACTGATAAGTAAAGTACAGAGAACATAACTGTCTGCTATTATGTATCATTTTATTACCTTTATGTTGATCTTGATCTTTTAAATGGATAGTAAAGCATTGACAAAAGATGACTGAATATAGACATTTGTATAATGTACCTTTAGCGGGAGCATAATCTTTAGATCAAGGACAACTTAACAGGCAAAGGGCTCATAATTCATTAAAATAGAGACACTATCTAGTTCATAACATGGAAAACTTAAACAATGCGCTATTCTAAGGATTCAAAATTAATACTTTTTCTATTTCTTTAAAATATAACTCTATTTAGATTTTGATGGATTGAGAGTCAGATGAAAGCGTTGGCTAAAAATTAAAAATAGTTAAGAAATTTATTTCCTGTTTTATCAGTTCCCAGAGCTTTTATGGGCATACCCATGTTAACATCTCTCTGATATTAAGTTTTGAGCAGATGGATGCCATGAAAATTATTGCTTCATTTAATAAGATAGAAATAAAAGTGTTTCTCCAGTTACGTGTTTTCGGTGAACATGTTCTGACTCTATTATTAATACAGTATTCTGCTATTTTAAAGAAGAAAATAAAAGGAAATCTATAACAGTCTGAAATCCTATAGAATCTAGAGGCTGTTGTCTTGATTATGCAATAGAATCTTACATTAGCATGTTGTTGGAGTCAGGGAATAAACATCAGGAACTTTAATATTTTGACATGCATTGATTTAATTTCACATAGAAAGAGGGTCAATAAAAACAGCTAAGAAAATTCTAATTAATACGAAAATGTAATAGACCAGAGCAGAAAGAGAGTGGGTGGACACCCATAGTATTTTATCATATGTTAAATATTATTTCAAAATGTTTGTAGTCAGACAACATTTGTTTATGCTTGTTTAGCTAAAAATACAGAAAATCCAGCTTTCAGTAGAGTCTTTTTGGTGTTCAGTATTTGTGATTTACTAAATAGTCTTTTAATTCAATGGGTTTTTTCCTCTTATGTCTGAGACTAGAACTATAACTGCTCAGTACTACTGAGGTGGAGAAGAGAGTAACAGAATCTAAAAATTCCTGATAATCTCTGCTACTTCTTAACCACTTTTGATAGTTTTTTCAACTTTTATTTATTTAAAAAAAAAAGTAAATTTGAGAGAAAAAAATGCATTTACCATTACAAACCATTGTACATCATTATCTTAAAATAGTAAAAGTTCGATGTTCCTTATGGATGGATGAATGCACATGTGAATGTCCTGTTTATTGTCAGCTCATCAGAACCTGCTAAATCGCATGAGGTGTGGTGATCTGATTCGTTCATTTACTGGGTTTTTATTTTGAATAAAAATAAGAGGAGGGTGGTTTCATGGAACATACCCTTTGTCTGAGATTCACCCTTTCAACTGTACAGTGAAAGTGGCATCTTAAATCACTGGTAGAACCTGGACATTTTATTTTTAATCAAAGAGATTTCCTGTCCTAAATTTAAAGGAATTTATGCACATGATTAAGCAATTTCTTGAATGAGGCCTTCATTTTTACCAGGAGGATACTTCATATGAACAGTAGTTTGTGTTGTGTAATTAAAACGCGTTATCAGATTTAGCTTAATTAATGTTAAAACAAAACAAATCCTTGATGCCAACGTCAAGGACATTAAAAAATTGCTTTCCTGCTATTTTTGATTTGTCATGTTGTGCCGATGCTGAAAGTGAATGAATTACGTGACGTGCCATAGTGACAGATTCTTTTACCTGAAGTGTTGTTCTGCATATAGCACTTGTCTGAAATCAGTTGTTCAAATGCTGGAGAAGTCCATGTACAGCTTGTATGCAAATTATTATCTTTTAATCTGTTTATGAATACAGCAAGGTTGAGGTAGCAGAGGTCTGAAAAAATTAACATTGCATTATCTTTGTTTTCGCGGAGTTAAGTTAAAACTTTCAGAGCATGCTAATAATAATTGTGGTTAATTTTTCATGTTTGTACGGCAACTGAAAAAGAGAGGGCTGTGAGATTGCCTCTTCAAAAATATACATGTCAATGTGTCAGTGAAATTTTCATGTTTAAGAATTGACTGTGTGATCCCACCTCATGTGACTCTTATCTCTTCTTCTCCAGAGGCCAGTAGTAAAATTTCACGTGCATCAAATGGCAGGAGAACTATGTGACTGTTTACATAGGTTGTTCAACAATCTTTGAAACATATCAGCATATGCATGTTTCACATTATTTCTTCTCTGAGATCTTGATCTTTCTAATACACGTGTCTAATACATGTGTGGTATTCATGTGCTGCTTTAGTATTTATGGTCTGAGCCTGATAGCACTGGTAACATAGTATTTTAATTTTTTTTTATCTTTATTTTTCTAAATCTAAGGGGAACTGAGTTGATATATTCAGTTTTTCACGTCATATCATCCCAGTTGATGATAAATGTAGACTTGATAAAGAGGCTGAAGTCTAAGTAAACAGAAGAGCTGAATTTCCATTGCACTTGAAATCATGGTCCCTTTAATTAAGTAATGAGACTTACCAGATATGGGGATAGAGGACTTTGACATACATAGCAGTTTATCTGGCTACTTCCATGAAAACTAAAATTTTCTTATAAAAATGTGAGTTGAATACACAAAAACCCTAAACAAATCCAAATTAACTCTTGCGTGGAGACAGTATTCTTGAATTTTCAAAATGGAATTCAGCTTTTTGAAATAATTTCTTGTAGAAAGAACTATGAAATCCTGGTTTGAAACAGTACTGATCTACACCTCTGTAACATGTCTTATCATTAGTGCTGGCTTTAAAAGTGAAACTTAATGAGAAAAAAAGAAAGAAAAAGGAAAATCCTGTAAAAGTATAAATGAGAAGCAAAACCAAAACCGAAACCACACAGCTGACATTTTAGAATTGTTTAGTGGAATTGCATCTTGGCACAGGCTGATTGGAATAAATGAACCTCTCCTGACCATTGACTCTCAGTGTCTTAGAAACTGAATTCTGGAAGCATAACATGTATTAGCTTTGGTGCATTTTTTTTTTTTTATGTATTTACAGGTCTTGGCAATATCTGAGAGACCTTGTTTTCATTTCTGGTCACCACCTCAGCAAACTAATCAATGAGGCATGAACTGCTATCTGCAGAGAAAGAAATGAAAAATAAACCAGAGATAATCCTTCAGTTAAAAGGTTATTCTGTGCGATAAAAGCTATTTTGTTAATTTATTTACTTACTGGTACAGTGAGATAAAGTGAGGGAACAATTAGGGAATTCTAGTTGAAAGGATTTAAAAGGGCAATGACGACTTAATATTTTAGGTTATTTGATTGACAATATAGTTATACAGATTTCTTAAACTATAAAAAGAAGTTTTCAGTGAGTAGAAATTCTATTTGATTCAATTAGTGTTTTCTGCTGTTAATATTTTCTCTATCAATCATATCTTCATGCTCACAAATATTAGATTTAAACCGTATTTTATTTTTATATGGTAATTTGGTTAAGATAGGATAAGTTGTTTGTGTGAAGTATCTGCAGTAATAATTGTTTCTGTATATTATCCATGTTTTTCATATTTTCATATTTCCTGTTCTTCTTAATGTACTAAGATGCTTAAAAACTTTCTGGTTTTGACCTATATATATAAACTGGTAGAAGGTATTTGTAGTTTGCAGACTGCTATGTATTATTTAATTTGGTTTATTGAAACTAATTTTTTTTTTTTTTAATATTCAGATAGTTAATTCTGAATATAGACACCAAGAGTAAGGAAATGATTAGTAAAATCTGTACATAAGATGTTGCTGTAATGGTTTATTTTCCCCCAGTTTGTTTTTATTTATATTTTATTTTTATTTTTTAATTAAATCTTCCCAGTGGGCAGGTCTGTATTTTGTGATGTAATTTTGTTCAGTTGCAAACAGTATTATAATAGAATGAATATTTCACACATGCATCTCTACCGATTCACTAATATTTTGAGAATTAGAGATACATAGGTGTATCTGTCTTTCTGCAAGTCTGTCAGGAGGGTTTGGTCTATGCTTGGGAGAAAGTAACGCAGCGAGCTGTCCCTTCACCTTTTGGAAGTGGGTGAAACTTTGTAGTATCCTGTGCCTGCAGAATAATCCACCTTTAGGAGATTCAATATGTAGTTGTTGACCTTTGATTGACATAGTTGTTGAACTTTACAAGTTCTGCCACTTTACAGGACTGAGGGGTATCATTGCCAAGAAATTTTCTGTTTCTTTTCTGGGTCTTCATCTTCTCCTCTGCATGAGGATTGGTCTTTCCTTTTTTATTCTACTTAGAAGCTTGTTTTTCACTCTGCTACTTTCTTTCCCACTTCCATTTTCATGAAGCCCGTGTTTGTTCAGAACCATGAAATTTGCACCTTTTTCTTCTAGCACAGGAAGAGAAAATATTATGTTGCTCAGTTCTACTCTTTCTAATTTCTTTTAAGTGGTAGAGACATTGACAAACGTCTTGCAAGTTAGAAGCACTTTTTGTGGAGGTGGGTTGACCATATCTTCTGTGAACTATCACGGCTATGACACAATTCCCATGAAAATCAAAGGGGGTCTTTCCTTTGATTATGAAGAAAAGGGCTTATGACCATTGTTGCCAACAGTGGCAAAGTAACGATGCTGGAAGGATATCAAGAAAGTCCTCTTTCATGCCAAATCCAGGCAGTGGAGATTCTAATAACATCCTGTGCAACCTTTGCTCCACGCTACAACACAGAGGCTCTTTCATGGTCTTGAGTTTGTGCTTCCAAGGGAAGCATTTCAGTTTTCCTCCTCTCTTTGCTCACTGCCTCCACCTCGTGGAACTGGCTCACCTGCCACACAGTACAGTTTTCCAAAGAAGTGATAAACTCCTAAGAGGTGGATCAGATGAGATATGTTCAACTCAGCTAGTTGGAAGTAGAAATGGATTGTCAAAAATCAGTCAAGCCAATTTCGAATTTCTGAAAAAAAGGGGGGGAAATAGACAGCTTAAGAAAAAAATATTAAACCATGCTTGGAGGAAGAGAGTTATTATAGGTGAACGTTAGGAAACTGCAATGAAACAGGCATCTTCCAACCTAGTAGTTACTGGCTGCGTTTCACAAAGCATCTCTTCTCACTCCTTCCTCCCCCACAGAGCATCTTTGTTTCCTATTTAAAAGCTGTGTTTTTCATAACATAATAATTCATATTTATGGTAGCATCATAGTGTGTTAGGTGTTTTCCCAATACGCTCGACCAGAAGCTGTTCTGAAGGACTACTGTCTGACATGTCCAGACAAACAGGGCCACTAAAGGCAGACATTGCTGGTATGTGTGTATGCTTAAGATGCTAACATTTAACATTTACATTGCAGCTGTATATGTTGTAGCTTGTGCAATACAGGATTGGCTCTGTATTTTGTGACTTTATTAGATGAAAATTCATATGCACATGCAGAGTAGAGAAGCCCAACAATTTAAGGCTAATTTGACTTAAGTGTTTTCAGTGATGTGATTGTTGCTGCCGCTGCAAGCCAGCATAAGCTTTAACAAGTTCTCGTTCTTGAACAAGTTTAAGCAAATATAGCCCCGTTTTGGTCTGGAGTTTGCATTTTTCTGCTGCTCAGAGTGGTCACACATTGAACTTGATTGTAACCTGAAGAAAATTAAGTGTCTATACGTAATTATTGTGAAGGATGTGGTACATGACCAGAGCATGTGTTCTGCAGTTTGAGTGGTCACCACCTTCTTTAAAAACATGGTTACAGAAGAAGAAGAAATATGAGAATCATAGAATTATTTAGGTTAGAAAAGACTCTTAAGATCATTGAGTCCAACCATAAATGTAACGCTGCAAAGTCCACCACTAAGCCAAGTCCCTAAGCACCACATCTTTTAAATACCTCCAGGGTTGACGACTCAACCACCTCCCTGGGCAGCCTATTCCAATGCTTGACAACCCTTTTGGTGAAGAGGTAGAGACCGTTTGCTCTCCAATTGCAACAGCTTAGTGGTCAAAGTGGGATGTGGATAGCAGTAATGTTGTCTGTCTGAGAAAATGCAACAAGTTGGTCAGCAAGAAGACTGGTATCACAAATAGGCCATTCTTATTCTGGGGTAGGAGACTCTCCATCCCTGTTGAAGCTGTTCAGGTACATGGAAGAGAATGAAAGATTTCTTGGATGAGAAAAAATGAGTGTGAGTCTGTGTCATGATGATAAGGGCATTCATCTATGAGGTGAAAAAGTTGAGTGCTAATCTATGCTTAGATAATGTTTTAATGTAAACTAAGCAAAATCTGTAGAGTGCAGCCACACATCCTCCTCCCAGATGAATAGTCTTACTAATGTTAGATTTATACTGGATAATCTTACTAATGTTATATTATTTTTTTCTCTCTTTGTAGTTTAGTAGATCTCTCAGTCTCTTCTTCAGTCTTAATATTATTATCTTGACCTGCCAACAGGATGATGATTGGTTTTCTTTTTAAGAAAGTAGAGTTGTATCCCTCTGCTTGGATTGAGAAAGCCTTTTTGTCTCTGTATTTATTTCATGTTCTGGATAAGTAGTCTATACTTTAGACTACTGTAAACAAGTTAGTAAATGCTTCTCTTTCTGTAGTAGCTGTGTTAAAGGTGAGAACTGTAGCTGCCTAATAGTTAGGTGACTAGAGTCCCTATATAACCACCGGAGCCACAAACATATCCCAAAAGTGATTTATGTCATCTTAACATACATGAATTAAAAGAGAATGGGATGAATAGGTCTTGGAGGGGGTGTCTCACTCTCCAGAGAAACATCATAAATGACTAACTTTGACCGATTACTTACTTCTGGAAAATTTGGGCTAGGTTAAATTAATATTCCCCCTTAAAACTTTTTTTATTATTTAAAAAGTCAATGCCTGCAAATAAAAAAGTTTGTGAAATGACTAGAATACATTGCAATGAAATGTGTACCATTTAAAGGTTGACTTCTTTATAACTTCAAAATATATTTTACTTGCTTTTTGCCTGGATACTTAAGTCTAGATGTGAGCTATTCAACTTTCAAAAAATAACAGTATACATTTGAAACATCATCACAGTCTTTTCAGAACTGATGGGAAATGGTGCCACATCTAATACATTATTTATCAAGCTACTATTTCAGGAATAACAAATATCTTAATTAGTGGAATTAATCAATTATGCCTTCATACATTAGTTGCCTGTAGTCCTCTATAAGAAAAAAAAAAGTTTCTTCTGTTATTCTACCTTTTAAAAATGTGGTTATCATGCTCTCCTTCTTTCAAGCATTTAGAACAAAGTCCTGATAATTTAATTACATGCCTCATTCAAATGCAGGATCATATGAACCTGTAATGGCTCAAATCATCTGTTTACTAATAATTCATCCAGTAGTGCTTTTTTTTGAAGGTAGAGGGGAAGGGAGAACCTTATCTGCAATTTCACTTTGGTACAGTATTATAATTATAAAAGAATAACAATATAGCTGTACAGTCTGCCATTTAGTTCAATGTTTTTGGGTGCATTTAAGCTATTGAATTAATCTCACTTTTAAACAATAGAATATAATACTTTAATAGCTTGCCTTTGCACTGGCTTTGTGGGATGCTGAAATTAGTATTATAATGCACTGTGTATAGTTTCTGCTGAATCTGATTGCTTTAGCAGCAGTCAGTTTGATAGTATCAGGTTCCAGCTTGCATTGCTGGGTCAACATGGACCCAGGCCATTAAAGGAGAAAGGTTCAGGGAAAGTTCATTTCTATTGTTTTACCATGGTTACAAAACAGAAAAAAAAGGAGAAATCCTGCATTTGTAACATATTGCTTCCTTGGGCCCTGAAGGTAGTATGATCTTTTTTTTCCTCCTAAATTGAACACAGAAATATAAACCTCCTGATTATCTGTAATGTAAACAAAAGAATATTTTCTGATCACTTTTAAAGTAAAACACAGATGTTCTGCATTGACTGCTGATGTCATTAAACAAAATGTTTGTATTCATTTAATTTGATCTCCCAAACTGTTAGCATTTAAATTTGTTACTAGGTCAATAGAAAAATTAAAACTTGATACCGGCTGTTATAATACTGACTTTTGTTTACATATTTTTCACTTTAATTAACTCTCAGTAAGCCTGTTGAAATAAGTATGTTTGCTTTTTCTTTAAAATATAACCTGTCCATTGAAGCGTTTTCTTTTTATTGTGGTTATAAAATAAAGAAACATTTTTATGAAAAAGTGTGATCTTAAATGTCATCATATGTGTTTAACATTTACGGCAAAGTTGTAAACCACTTGTGAAAGGGTTTAAATTATGAAAGGGTTTAAATCTTAAGATAAATGCGTTAGCTACATATGTAAGAAAAAAGAGAGAAATGATAAAGGAGTTTTCACAGCATTAGTATGTTTTACGTGTGAACTGTTGAAGAAAGCTAATTTTACAGCAATGAATACTTCATTCAAAGAGGTAAATCGTGTAATGGGTGTAATATAGAATAAAATTTGCTATCTGTCCCAATATGAAGAAATTCTGTAAAGCAGAAGGTTGCACAAACATTCTCTTAATGGAAAGAGTTGCATGAAATTTGACTGAACTCTGACGGTTGTGACACAGCATAATCTTCAACAATATGTTTTTATTTATAAAGGCCTTTATGTGTAATTCCCATAAGCCACTTCTTAGATAAGTGAAGCTATTTGTAGATCTGACTGTTACACAAGTCAAAGAGATAATGGCATTCAAGACAATGTTAGTTATGGAAACTAGCTTACAGGGGTGAGTGTATGTTTGTTATTTTCCAGAGTTGCCTGCCTCTATTATTATTAAATGTGATCTCATTAAGAAAAGCAAATTTCACATATGCTAAGCTGGGCCAGGATGAATGTGTACTTTAATTTAAGATCTTTGGGGAACATGCAGATAATATTGTTGACTTAGTATGTGTCATTAATCTTCCAAGACGGTGGTGCAAGGCATGTGCTCTTAGGGTCTGTCTACGCAGAGGTTTGCAGGAGAGGTCTGTGGTCAGTGAAGAGAATCATCTCGTTATACAGTTGCCATTGACTGAATTGACGTTTGAGTCTTACTGATAAGATTGTGGAAAGGAAAAAAAATAAAGTAGAACTCTTGGTTGTTGTTTGGCGTAGGAGACAGTTAGGAAACTTTATAGGGTGCAAATGAGTACTAAGTAAACACTATTACCCTTTGTTTACCCTTGACTACACGTCTAGGTTTGATATGCATTAGCAAATGACATCTGTTTTTTCAGTTGGCTACCGTACTCATTTTCTTTCTTAAATGATTGTGTTAATGTTAATGTGCTCTGCTAATCACCTGCAGGGATGGTCGGGTACTTCACAGACAGATGCACACACACATATATTTGTATGTAGGTAGTCTAATGATCAATCTTATAGATCACGGTTCTGTCATGATGGGGAGACTAGAGCTAATCACCTCTCACCAGTTAGTACTTGGTGAAAGAGTCAAAAAAGCTAGATTTGACCCGTTTACATACTGTGCATTTCTCTAGCTCACTTGAGTGGTGCACAGTCTCACAACCCAGTGGGAGAGATGAAGGCAATCAGTACTTACTAAAAATAATGAAATTTAGATTGATTCCTCCTTTAAGGCATTTTGGGACCACAACAACTATTGCCATAGGAATATCAGCCTAGAGACTCCTGTATGTGGAGAGTGTGTGACACTATACGGTCTATATATACATACAGAACATATACATATATACACACCCATACACACATATTTCACATAAAGAGTTACTGTGTGTGAGAGAAAGCTTTTGTAAGGACTATATCTCCTATGCCTAGGACTCCAAGGCATGTCTTTATCATTATTTTTTTCTTAAGTCTTTGAATAAATGGATACATTGGAACAGATGACTGCTTAACTGTTCTGCTTGCCAGACTCCTTTTGTGTATCTGAGGTTCTATACTTGGTTCTATACTGCTTAAAAACCATAAAACTTTTCTCTCTTTAAAAAGACAATATAATGAAAAAGCGTCATTACAAACATATTATACTTTGCCACTTTATTCAGTTCTACTAAAACAGATTATATCTGAAATCCAAGTCAAGAAAGTGTTGAAGACTTCACTCTGACCTTCAGCCAAGCGTGTAACCAAACGTGTTTCTGGACAGGGTAATGTCTAATTTCATTCCTGTTCTGTAAAAGGGATAGTCTTCTGCTGGTTTTGTTTCCAAAAACCTTGATCCACTACCACAGAAACCTGCCCAGTTCTGCCAGAAGTACTGATCTGCAGCATAGAAGGCATATTGTTTGGCTGAGTAAGTGTTTCTTTGGTATCATCTTTAGTACCGGGGTGAAGCTTGAAACTGCAAAAGCTAATACAAAGTCTCAAACAGAGAGAGAAAACAGCTTTCAGGAAAATGCCCAAAGTTTTGCCAAATCTTAGTTTGACACAGCCCAAACCACGACACGCGTGACATTTTGATCAGTGTTTACAGCAGCTAAAATTCAGAGATTATCAGCCAAAACAAAATCAGGAGAAAAAACTTTTGGATTAGTTTATTTGATGATTTTGGATGATTTTTCATTTTTAAGTTATGCATGTGGCATAACATTTTCAGAGCTTTTTCTGCATGTGAGCAAGACAGAGCGATAGCAAAGTAAATATTTATTGGTAAGAAAACAGAACAGAAACTGAGGTATTCAGTTTTTGAAACTTAAGGCTTTCATAAAAGTAGAAAATAGGAAGAGTCAAAACATAATTGTAAATCGACACCTGCTTCAAGTCTTGCCTAACAATTGGCGTGGAAAGAAAATGTGTTTGTAATTATTATGATTAATTTGTATTTCATTATCATCTTAATGCTCAGTCAGGATTTGAGCTTCTTGTGCTACGAGGTATATGGAGAGAGCCAAAAGATAGTTCTGTGGACGTGTTACATAGGGAGATGTTCCAGGCATCCATCATATGGATGTATATACTGGCCATCTGTAGTATACCCTAGGAGAGCATGTTGCAAGTCTATGGTCCCACTTTGACCATCTTGGCAGTCGTGCTCCTGTAAGAAATTCTCTTCTATGAAATTCTGTCATACATGTTCCACACTGCTAAAGATACAAAGTTCATACAAGGAAGGATGAATTGAATTGAAATTCTCTCAATCGGAATTCATAATGAGAATGCATTTACAGCCATTAAAAATGCACAATGAATTTGGTTTTTCTTTTGGGGGTTCTTTATTTTGGCTAATGTGAGATGTTTTTTGAAACATACACTTAGATAATTTCAGACCTATTGCAGCAATAATTAAATTAATTTCACAATCTAGTATCTTTCTCTCATAATGTGCTTTGGAGATGGGAGGTAAAGGGACTAAAGCAAGTGGAAATTTTCCAGTCACAGAGTAAATACAGAGCAGATCCATGGTTAGGCATGTTAAATTGCATATGAACTTCTCTGTAATTGTTTTCTGTCTTTCTGTAAAAAAATTCCTCTGATATCTTCCTATGTAACTGTATTTTGTGAAGCTTCACCCACATGGAATTACCAGAATTACACAGAAATATAAATAATAATAAAATCTTACCAGAAGTAGATACATTTGCCAGCTCTATTATCTGAAAGCATACTACTTGCACTACTTAACAGAAATGACTGATTAACTTTTCAGTGTTTCCCTAGGATAACACTTCAGTAGCAGACTTATTTCAGATAGGGCAAACTTTACATAAGATAGTTACGGGACAGTTTTGAGCACTGGTTGTATTTCAGACCTGCAAATAACATATCTACAAACACTGACTAAAGGGTTACAGTGTTACATTTTACAAAATCGCCTTGATAGCAATGCATGAATGATTTTTAAGTTGTTGAAAGGATAACAAATAAAAGTATCTTTGGTTGGATCACTTTAATATTTCCACTTGAGCATATAGTACTGTCTATATATTTTTTTTTAATTTAATTTTTTGTAGGACTTAGGAGTCTTGGATTGGTATTCTGTATCATCCAAATTACTATAGTAATACTACTGCTCAGGAGAGAAAATTTGTGCTACTATTCATATGATTATAGGTGTTGCTTTGCCAAAAAAAGGGGAGGTTGAATTTGGGCGATTGTTTCTGTTCCTTGCCTTGCGCAAGGAAAATAAAATGCAGATTTATTTCACGATATTCCATAGTCGAATATAAAGGACAAGCAAGGCTACATCCAAACTTAGAAGGTTGGAACACTGTAACACGCCTGGGATCTCGATTTCACAGGCAGGAGACTTTGGAGGCCTGGGTGCACGGATGAGGGATTTTTCCTGGAATATACCATAATTTATTTTTCCCCTATGAGTTCATGTTTTGCTGTGTTTTGGAAGTACAACTAGAGTACACACAAGGATTTACTAGCTAAAGGGTACCTACAAGGGTAACCGGCTCTCTCTTGGTCCACATGGAGTGATGAGCATTGTGTTGGGTGTTGCCCAAACTCATTGCTATACTAATTGCTGGTTTCTGTCCCAAACAATTTGAAGTCCGAAAGTCAGATGTGGAATTAATGGTGTGCATACTCATTAACTTTTAGTTTAGGACGTGCTTGTGGATATCAGATAGGACTGCTCTCAGTCACAGGAGACTGTTTTCGCCAGTGGTACTTGGACAGTACTACTCAACATAAATATCTCACTCTGGCTGTAGATATCTGTTCAAAGAAACCTGCCATTTTAATGCTCACTGCTCATCTAGTTGATTCATTCACAGATTTGTATTTATACATATATGCAAATACAAAACACCCTATTTAAAGGTTTAAATTCTTGATTTTAATGGGTACCACCTATCTGCGTTTCATCAGCTGTGCAGTTCCAGCTATACAGACTAATGGAGAGTCTTCTCAGTATTTCATATCGTTACTGTTACTCTCAAATGTACAATAAAAGTCACTTTTAAGCTTTTATTTAGGTGGTTCCAGCAATTCTTTGGAAGTGTACGGTTAATGAGTGTGGGTTTTCAGAATTAAAAATAAGGTGAATAAAGGGCAGTGAACATTAACCACAGTCTCTGGCAGAAGCTAGAATAAAATTTTTCATTTTGAGTATAAATAGTTTTTTAAAGGGCAAAGGGTTTAAGATATAGGCAGCTTCATTAAAAAGGTGACAGTTCACTTGTTTCAGCATTTCATGAGAAGAATTGTGGCCAATTAAGTGATGAATGCATTCAGATATTACAGAGGATACACTTATATGATAGAACTCCATTATCAACTGTTATGAATAAGAATAGCATATTAATTAACAAACTGCCAGGAGAACCGGAGTATTTTTGCAAAATACTTACCTTGAATAGTACAATATTCTTTTTTCTTTCTTAGTTGAACTTAAATCAGCATTGAAATGTTTATCTGTCTTTAATTTAGTACAGGTGGTAATGAACACCAGCTCTGTGACCCCTTGAGCAATGGTGGGCTTGTTTCATACGTAGGTGTTTTTTCTTCTTGTATTTCTGTTCTTTTTTTTTTTTTTAATGGATCTCAAAATGGCAGCTGCTGCCCAGTGTGTCCTACTGGAAAACAAATCAGGTGTTATTTTTCTAAATGAGTTAAACAAAAATTTCTTAAACGAAGATACTCACTTCTGTATGTATAGTTATATATGTGTTCAAAAGAGGAGTGTGCTATTATATGGCCTAATTCTGCTTTGAGTCTAATTGGTTATTTGTACATGCAATTATCTGATTTATGTTCACAAATTTGTAATTACATGTGCAAGTTCTATGCAGAGATGAATGCAGATGGTTAGAAAACAAGCCTTGAAGCAGGACCGTTCATTCCAACTGAAGTTCATACATTTAAATCATTGTTTCAGGCCATCTGCAGACTCAACAGACATAACCACATCAGTTACACTTGCTTCACATTAGGAATCATCTCAGCAACTTGAAGCAGAAACTTTTTTAAAAGATGAAAGCTTAAAATTCTTTATAGATTGTGTCATTATGGATCTAACCTGCCTATCTGGCCTGTAAGCTCCATGCTTGACACTTTTATAATATTCATAGTAGATGTTGTTTTGAGGGAATGTTTTTAGAATTAAAACCCTAAGAAAAGATGAAAACAGTTGAGGAAAAAATAAGCTTTGCATCTGTTATACTTTGGGGTTTCGTGTGGGTGAATAACACTGTTAGAAGGAATCATTTAGCTTGCATATTTAAATTATGGGTGCGGTTTGTGCTGTAAGGTTGAGTGAAATGGGAAAGGCATCTGTTATAACTTGACATAAAGAGCATTTGTGGGAAGCATGCACTTTAGATCACTGCTTTTGGTACGTTTTTTTTTTTTTTTCCTTTGTAATTACAAGAATTATTCTGAAAAGACAGCACTGTAAATAGAGGAAATAAATATGATTTTGCAAGGTTTTCTTGTTGCTATTGCCAATATTCCTAAAAAACTTTCTTCAGGATCTCTAGTGCTGTGATTTCAGTACTTCTATGTATATTCTGAGTACTCTTTCTGAAGCAATGTTTCTGTCAAGTGAAAATATATCAATATGGTTTGAATTTATGCATGAGTTCTGTTTAATAATTACATTTCATTGTTCATTCAGACTTACTTTCTACTCTAACTTGTGTGGCTGTCATCGTCAGAGGCTTGTGTTTCACAGTTATTACATAATCATGAGAGCCAACATACTTAAATGTTTTAAGAACTTTCAGGCAGATCTAGTGTTTCAGCTAATTAGATGAAGCGGTGAACTTTTTGGCTTAATTTACTTCTGACATCATAATTCTGCCACCCAACAGAATTAGATTAATTTCTTATCTGTTTTTCCCTTTCCAGTAGATGGCTTACAGATCTCAATTTCATTAAGAGAACAGTCAAATTTCGGTAATATTTTAAACTTATGTACAGTCACAGCTATATTCAAATCTGGTACTGTAATTTACTCCAGTAACGCTCAGCTTTCTAGCTGGTTTTATTTGCATTCTTGCCCTTTAGGTCATTCACAGATTCAAGTAGCATGGTCAATCAAGCAGAATCTTTTTCTTAGACTCTTTCATTGTGTTTGTAGTGGGGCTTCAACCATCAAGTGAGAGCTGGAAGCTGTTGCTATAATATATATTCTAGATATCCTTGCACTCTTGCAGCTTGTATCTTGTACACTTCTATCAAGAATATTCCTGATCTTGCTGAAAAGTGGTGTGGTTTGGGCTGCAGTGTTGAGGAGGGTGGAAATGACAGAATGTTTACATGACTGGTCTGTTAGGAAAAGAAATAATTCAACAAGGTCGTCTTATCTTCCCCTCAAAAGCTGAGTATCATAGTGCTAACCAGTGCTTGTCTATTGCTGCAGTAAATGCCTTTGGAATGGGATATGGAGTGCAATATATTTTATTCCATTCAGCCTATTTATTTGGACCACTAATAATGGTGGTCCAAATATGGCTACTGCATTTCTGACCAGATATCCGGGTTTGGCCATTTTGGTTCAAAAATAGCAGGAGCGTTCTGTTAATGAAATGCATTATGCAGTATCTTTCTCTATTATTCAGTCCTGTAACACAATCTAGTTCTTTTGAAGATCATTCGTTTACTTCTTTATGAAGATTTTTAAACAGATCTTTGTATTTATTTTTATCGGCATTGTTTGCTGTCTCAGTAACTCCTTCTAATATATCATGAGTTCAGCACTAATTATTGTGTGAGAACGTTTTCTGTTTAACTGTGAGAAGAAAAATAAATTTAAGGTAATTGCACTGAGAGTTTTATTGTTTTATACGACTGCTGCAAGTAAAAGGACACGGTGTGATTTCTAATGTTTGTTTTACTAACTGCCAAAATAGATATATACCCAGTATTAGAATTGCATTCTTTCACTTTGTTCTTGAGTGGGAATAGAAGGAGAGAACTTTAAATAGTAAAGTGTAAGGTTTAGATCGATGTATGTTGTCATTTTTTTGCCTTTAAAATGCTAGTTCAGTGCATTAGAAGTATTTATGAAGGTTACCTTGGCAAGCAAGTGTTTTCCAACCAAAGGAATTAAATTACACAAAAGGTTTATTCAGTCTTCCTAGACCTTATTTTTCAGGATCGACACGCCCTTGGCTCAAGTCTTATAAGCGTGAAGGCTGCAGGTATGACGCTGAGAGCAGTGTGGAAGCTGTCCCAAAACCCAGAAACACCATGTATACAGACTGGGAAGAGCCCACTGTCTTTGGGTTACAGGTTGTCACAGGACACCCCTGTCTTTGCATTAAGTCAGGCTGTGACACCCTCAGCCCTTTTGTAGTGGCCATCCTGTGTCGAACACGTCGTAACCCCTTCCAGTGGCCTAACTTTCATTCAGCCACCTTCTCTGAGGTCAAAAATTCTGTCTCGGGCTTTGAAGTACGGAGGGGAGGTAGAACAGCTGAGAAATAAAGCCTAGATTTTCAATATGTACCTAAATGAGATGCATAAATGCTGATGTTGCTAAAATTGATATTGATATTCAAAGCTGTTCTAAGCAGTTCCAAGAACATAAAAAATACATTAAATAAATACACCAAATGCTTGTTACAGATTTGCTGCCTATCACCTTCGGAGTGTAACTCTCCCCACCACCCCCCAGTATTACTGATTATGAAACTGCCTGGCCAATGGCAGCTTCGCTGCATCGTGTTTGCTCAGTTTCAAATGAGGACAGTATTTCTGTGCGCTGAACTTGCTCACAGACAAGGTTAAAAATAAAACTGTAAATGTTGAAAACCAGCCCTGAAAATAATTAGTTTTGGCTAGAAAAACAGTTTGCCTTCCTACAGCTGGTCAGAGTTGCTGTTTTCTTTAGGGATACTTCATGAGTTGAATAAAAATAATTCCAAAGAGTGAAACTTTGTTCATCCAGCATTAATTTTGCACAATTATTCGTCAAAGTCAGGACATAAGAAAGGTAAATCATGGCATTATCTGAACTTTGTTGCGCACTCTTTTCATTTTTTAGTACATGTTCCACCATGCAATGAGTCATCTACAAAATGCTAGTTACGTACTCTGAGAGGTATATACTACTCCTGAAGAGTTTCAGCTGTTTTGGAACCAATACCTTCCGTGGTGTTCTGAACTCTTAACAGAAATCAGTGGGAGAAAGTCTATGTGTCTGAGGCTTTCAAGGATAATACCCTTAATTTTTAAAGCCGTGGCTGTCTTCTGGCAGATAGTGAAAAGAGCTGAATGAAAAGTGAGCTGAACCTGTTTACTTTTAAAGCCTGCAGATAAACCCGTACCTCTTCTCCCTTCACCTTTTTCCACATGAACGTGCAGGACCAGATCTTCTGCTGATTATGTCTGCTTTTAATTGTTTCGCACTATCAAAGTGATTTCTAGGAGCAAGCTCATACTTTGATAATGCAATTGGAGGTGTATAAAACTTTAAAAGTATAATCAAAGCACAGCATTTTAGCTGATACTAGCCACTGATTCTTCCATTTTTTATTCCTTAATTCAGCCATCTGTTGTTGTCTAGATTCAGCAACACAGGAAGGATGTAAGACTAATATATGTTGATTGAAAGACCAAAAAAAAGAACTACTTCAGAGAATTTGCTGTATTTTAAGACAATATACTCTAAATTGCTTCTCATGTTCCGTACCTTTCATGCCAGTCACAGTGTGGAAGATGTATATGCCCTTTCCTTCAAAGATGAAAATGCTAGAGCCATAGTATTCCATTTGTGAAAGTTGAAGGGATGAAATACAAATCTGACCAAAAATTGATGGATTTATTTTCAGTGGTTCTGGAAAGTGTTCTAAATATCTAACTAGGTGATGCCAATGAAGAAGATATTTCGCTCTCATTTTGAGAGTTTCAGGATTCACCGGTCTGCACCTTTAGTTCCCCTGTCACATAATGGTATATTGCAATTATAAATTGTGATAATTGTCTACAAACATAAAGCTTAGTTGTCTTTGGGAATGTATTCTGAGCCCTGAAAAAAGTGTGCAAATTTTGATACAATGCTTACACAAGCCTATATAAGGCAGATGAGTTTTGAGGGAGCTAAATGCATTTAGGTGCTTCACTTTAGAAACTAAGTTAGTAATATGTGGTATTGTAGGAAACTTTCATTTTCTTCTTAACATATGTTAATGTATCTCACACATGAAAGCTTCATTTTTAGAGAGAAAAAAAAATCTAACTTACATATTTATAGTTCTAAAAGCAGTAAGAGTGTCAATGTTTCCATTACATATCCTTTGTAATGGATAAACAGGGAACTGGTAACTTCCCTTTTACTTCTTCTCAGGTCAGTTAATCATTGTGGCTTCCTTTGATCCTTGTTGAAATTGTCTAATTTCTGCTTTCTCTAATTTAATCTTCAAAAAATTAAATAGTAGAGATGAAGACCAGCTATGACTTCCAGATGTAGGTCTGTATCTTCTAGTGTCTTCTTGCAAAGTCCCAAAAGACTCCTTGACTTTTCTGTACTATGACCCTAGGTATTCACAAGACTTATGTTGGCTCTTTGAGTTTTGGCACTTCAGTGTGTTTATCTTAGCTCTAAAAAATCCAAACTGTAGTCATCTTCAAAATCAAAATGAGTCAGCTTTGAGTAGTTTACCCATTGAGATAATTAGCATTACCTTAAGAAGTCAAATGTGTCTTCAGAAAGAACCGGTATTATTCTTCCAATGATTTTATTCAGATAAAAGTCAAAAACTTACAGTATATTTTATATCTATATAAAAACTTATATAACATCTAAATTTGAGTAAAAAGAGCATTATCAACAGTTCTTAAATGATGATTTTTGTATCTCAGTGACATGAACTAGAAGAGTAACTTACATTGCTCTGGCATTTAAAAATATCTTTTGCATAACAAATCAACTCATACCTATTTAAATTATATTATATTTTAATACTGAAGACAAATCTACTGATTTTGGTACAAAATAGGAATATGAGTACCTTGAAGCAGGCTTCTTATCTTTGAATGAAAGTGAACTTGTTCTAATGTAAAAATAAGTAGGTCTTTACTATACACAAGATTAGGAAAAACACCAACAAAATGATTCATTAAGCTATTTTTATCATTCTGTTTATGATAGTTAAACTCATTTGCTATGCTTTTAATGTTTTTTTTTTTTAAGAGTTTATCATATAGCTATAAAGATGATAATGAAATACAAAACAACGTGCAAGTTTTCAAATCAAAGTTACTATTTTTGAAAGTAATTTTTACATACTTTTTTCCCCATAACTCTTGTAATGATTTATACAAAATTTTTGCAAGTCTTATAGTTTGAAAACAAATCTATAAAGTGGTAGTATTTCAAGTTAGAAATTTGGTTAATGAAGCAAGTACATAATAAAAATAAAAGATTAAGACAATTATTGTTGTTTAATCAGTTATTGGGGATAATCAGTGTGTGCTTATTTTAACCAATCAGAGATTTACTCATTTTAATTGTGTATTGCCTAGTCTGCTGTGACTCTAAATCAGATCTTCCAGACCTTCAGAAATAATTCTTACATTTGTTTTTCTGCCTTGTCAGAAGGAAAAACATTTCTTACATAGAGAAAGGTCTTATTAGAGTAAAGAGGAGTTAGTGCTTAAAAATTATATCAGGATAAAAGAGGTTTATGTCTCAGGAATTTCATTTAAATGTTGTTAGTTGGATTGGAATTGGGAATATAGGACTTATTTGGTAAGGTTTGAGGTAAATCATGGGGTAGAGTTTGGTTGCTGGGCTCATTTGTGGCTTTTAGTATGACAGCCCTTTTGTGTAGAGCAGCACAATCAACTTGATGGTAGAAGGCAACCAAAGGAAGAGTTTTGCCTTGGATATTTCAATATCACTCACCTATAATTTGCTGCTGACCTTCGTTTACAGATTTGGTCTATGGGTATGTTCTCTTAGGCTTTGAAGAGGGGTGGTTTTATTCCTCAAAATTAAAGACAAAAGCATTCAGACATCAGCATGGCTATATTTGGTAATAAGCATTAATTCTTCAAAGAGAGTCTTTGTAGGAGTGAACTTGTTTTTTAAACACTTGGAAGTCATTGGTAGGTTGTGCATTATGCTATGGCACCCTGCTTGTGTTTTTTATGCTGTTGTCAGACCCTTCCATACTTATATCGCAGCAGTGATTTGAGAACAGCTCATCATCATAGGTATTTAAATTAAGCCATTAAAGTTTTCTTACATAGTTGCATTTTTTTGGTGGGTGAATATATTAGAAACACTCCATTTAAATCAGATCATTTTTGTCTATGATGTTTTTATCAGTTTTATGTGTATTCATGGTATGTTTATTTTTATTGTAAATCACAAAGGAAATTTTAAAGAAAGACGGAACACAATTTAGTTCTGTGAGCTGGAATAAGATGATAATCTTTTTCTACAACTGTTTTACTTCTTGTTGTGAACTTAAGACAATTTTGTTTGTATTAAAGAAAATCAAAAATACCAAACCAATCAAAGAAATTATCAAGCTTATAATTTTAGTAATGACCTCAGCTCAGGACATTAAGTTGGGAATTAATGATCAGTTAAGGTTAATGACTCAGTGCCTTGAGTCATTAAACTCCAAGAAAATGCCCTGTACTTTGATTGTTTTTGGTTTATTAAAGGTAGGTTGTAGAAGTAGCAAAAAAAAAAAAAAAAAAGGTATTTCCAAACACAAGGGGAATGAATATGAACAGAAAACGGAGGTAGTTTATTTTCTGCCTCCTTCTGCAGTCCCAGCGTAACTACAAATACCATTATACTTGATGAGTATTTTGTTAGTGTGAGGACCTAAGGAGCAAAACCTTTCATAGCTACCTTTCTTTTCTTTCTTGTTTTGAAAGAAATGATGAAACTGAAACATTTGGCAAAGCATAGGTTAACACTGCAGTGTTAGAACTGCACATCACCTTTTTCTGTCAAGTTATTCCACAGTGTCCCCTAAATAAGCAGTTGTAGGGTGTTGCAATAGTACCCTGCTATGATCTATACATAGGAATACAAGCCTTTGGATATGCATTGTATGTAGCAGGTACATATTTGCATGTAAGTGGGTAATAAGTATTTTCATTGTAATCTGTATCTAATTTGTATGCTACTTACACAGTCCAGGAGATGGAAAGTTGTGTATGTGAGCATTTAACAGACAAGGAGTGCTTAAACCTGAAGCCCTTTATTTTTCCATACTGGACAGATATAAGCTGCTATGATGGCAGTTGCTCAACAGTATCTTACAAATAATTCTGAGTCCTTTCTGACATAAAGTAGTATATTTAAAGTAAGGTGTCTTAGTGAGATTTTCACTTTAAATAGAATAAGGGTTAAATGATAACTTGACTTATCTTTTAAATGACAAAAAATAAAGAAATTGCAAGACCTTTTCACACATTAGATATGTATTGTCATTTATCATCTAGATATCAGGCTAGCAGTGCAAAGTAATAAAACATATCATCGAAAAATGTGCTATAGGTCTGAATCACTCTTTCATTCCACCTCCCAGCTAACTGTAGTATTAAATCAAACAAGCAGAACATTTCCTTAGGCAGCCATTGCCTTTTAATTTCCTGAAGAACCTTAAAATATCATTCATTACAAGTACTACACATATTTGGTTTTTAAAAGTCTCATAAATCAATAGCAGGCTGACTGTAATAATTATTACAAGTTAGTGCATAATTTTCGTGCTGAAGGCTGCATGCAGAACTTTAGCATATGCAAACGAGGCAATTCAAACTGTGTATAGATATTAATATGAAGAAGCAGGTAACGAGGTGCAGGCTATGAATTATGCATCAAGAGCGGCTGATCTTCAATGAGGAAAATGAATTCAGCATGTAATCTAATTAGTGATGGAAGTCTATTACATCTAACTGCAAAAGCAACCGTCCTTGAAACAAATTTATTTACAGTCCATGTTACCACTTGAAACAACTTTGAAATGATGTGTAAGACAACAGCTTAATTGTAAAAATTTTTTTGTTTGTTTGTTTCAGTTCTAGACCTGGAAGGCCCCCTAAGAGGACTCAAAGTGTCACCTCCCCAGAGAATTCTCATATCATGCCACATTCTGTCCCAGGCCTAATGTCTCCTGGAATCATCCCGCCAACAGGTAGGATCGTTAGAAACACCTTCACACGGGCAATCTTTTGAACACTTGGCTTATACCCACTTGTCAATAAATTAACAGTCTAGGAAACCAGCAACCAAATATCGCAACAGAGTTCCATAATGTAACATTATTGTTACATAAATTTATTGTATGTAATGGAAACTGTGGCAGCTGAGTACTTCAAAGTATAAATAACTGAGCAAATAATAATCCTTTATAATTTTTTCCCCTGTTCTTTTTCTTTGTAAACAAAAAACCTTTCAAAGCATGAATTACCTATCATTAGACAATTATCTCCCTATTCATTTTTAATAGATCAGATATCTTCTGATTTTTTGCTGCTTTGCTTAATTCGATAATGTCATCATGAATATAGTTGCCTGAAGAAACTGAGTTAGTTAAAATAACTCCATACTGCACACATGTCTTTCTTAATTTTTCATCCTGAAATTCTATTTTTTGATACATCTCCTGAGGCCATATACTAAAGTCATGTAACAATCTGTTTCTCAAACTACTATTTTCTTTTGAAAGTTACTGTAACGTCTCCTAGCAGTGACTTGCTCTTTAGACATAGATAAACTAAGAAGGGCTGTGTTGCAGGAAGGAGATGAACAGAGCCAGCTGAAGATGGAGGCACCCAACGGTCAAGCTGTTGATGGTGGTGCCACATTCTCTCTCTTCACAGAATCATAGAATCGTTTTGGGTGGAAGAGACCTTTAAGATCATCAAGGCCAACCGTTAAGTTGGACTTACCAAGTTACCACTAAACCATGTCTCTCAGCACCGCATCTATTACAGATGACTTAAATTCTCTCACTTGCTTCAGCAAAGCTCAGCTGAGCTTCCACTTCTTCCTGAGTTGTTCCCTGCTTGATTGCATAGCTAACCCCATATCATTCTGTGATTCTGTAAAGGACAGATAATAAAGTAGACAGATCCTCATAGAGAGGAAGATTGCTGGGTATCGGAGATCGGATAGATGGCTGGATGTTTGTGTACATGCCCATGATCATCTGTCTGTTTAAGTATGAGCATGGTCCTTGGCATGGTTTGACAACATTCTCAAGAAAATGTCATGGATGCCCCATCCCTGGAAGTGTTCAAGGCCAGGCTGGATGGGTCTTTGAGCAACCTGCTCTAGTGGGAGGTGTCCCTGCCCATGGCAAGGGGGTTGGAACTAGATGATCTTTAAGGTCCCTTCAAACCCAAACCATTCTACGATTCTAAAAGGCACAGTTTGGGAAATACCATGTGCCAGAAACTGTTGGCAGTTTGGATGCAAATATCTGGAGGAGGGAGGAAGGTGAAGAGAGTTTAGCTCTGTGGACAAAAGTGAGGCCATGCCTCTTGCCCTTAGGGCTCAAGAGCTGCTTTACATAGTGAGAGAGACACATTGCCAGCGGTATTTTATTAGAATTTTATAGTTTTTCAAAATGCTAAAGATCACGAGGAGTGACAAATCAGACAACTAAAGTTGGTAAGAGAGAGTTATAAAGTAAGCAAAGGGAAGGAGGGATGAGGCTGAGAGTGTAGGCAACCACGGGAGGGTAGGACTCACAGTGGTTGTCTGGGCAGATGTGATCAGCAAAAGAAAATATGAATTGGGATCAAAATACTTTACACAGAAGGACATCTAGGATGAAATCTAGTAAAGGACATAAAGTTGCAGCGTGAATGCTACGTGAGAATGATAGGGTCTATGTAGGGAAAGAAAGCAACTTTATAGGGCAGGAGCATTTGTGTTTATGAGGGAGAGATCAAAAATTGCAGAAGCAAAGGGAAATTATTTGGGGGAAGTAAGGCAGGAAAATATCAAAGGCAAAAATGCATGTGAAAAGTAGAAAGGAGATGACATGAAAGAAGTCAGAGACAAATAAGCAGGCCAAAAGAGGGAGAGAGGAAAAAACCCCTTTGTCAACAGTATCATTTGGGGTTTTGTGTTACAGTTAATATATAAGAGCAGATCTCCTCTTGATATAGTATCTTCTGGGTTTTTTTTTTCTTTTTTTTTTTGTTCTAAGAAAGCAGCTTAAAACCACAACCAATGCCTAAAGTATCCAATTCCTCTCTAGTCCTTTAAAGCTGGTCATAACAAGTTAATGATAAAAATACACGGTACTAAAAACACAGATCCAATTTCTTAGAATATCAGCCCACAAAGCCAGATGTAGATCTTTTTAAAATGATGATTAAAAAAAAAAAGAAGAAAATAATTCAAAATTAAAGAAAATAGGCATATATAAGGTTATCATTCATCAAATCCTTTTAGGATGGTAATGCTTTGTTAGTATTTTGCAAAAGAGGAAAGGTTTAAATGAAATCGCTGTTAAGTTTGAACTGGTTTCACATTACATGGCTTACCACAACAGAAGGGGTGAGCAGGATTTTTTCCCATTGTGGTGGTGTTGAATCTCAAGCAGCACAAAAAAAATGCAAACACTGACACTATGAGCAACAAACTCTTGGAGATAGTGTTCCATGGAGTGTGGCTCAGCAGAGGTAAGGAACATCATGACGGCAGCACCCCATGACAGTCCTTTCAGCATTTTATAGACAGGCAAGTATAAAAATAGTTGTATAACCTGACTTGGAGTTCAAATCAATGAACATTTGAGCAGCTACATTGTAAGTCCAAAAACCACTGTAAGAGCCCTATGAAGAAAGAACTGCTCTAACTGCAAGAGATGATGTAGATGCAGTTATGTGTTACCACATTAGTTGATACTAGAAATTTCTTGTCGCTTGTGAACGTTTTCCTTCGTATTTTCACTGTGTACCCTGTATAGTCATAGAATCACAGAACAGTTGAGGTTGGCAGGCATGCATGGCAATCATCTAGTCCAGCCTCCCCTGGTCAAAGTAGGGTGACACAGAGCATGTTGTTCAGGGCTGCGTCCAGTTGGGGTTAGAGCACCTTCAAGGATGGAGACTCCACAATGTCTCTTTGCAACCTGTGTTTGACTACTCTCTAAATCTTTTTTCTTACTGTGTTTCAATTTGTGCCCATTTGGCAATGGGCAAGAAGATGAGAAGAACCTGTCTCCATCTTCTTTGCTCCCCCTATCCCTTTCAGATATTCATACACATTGATAAGATCTCCTCTGAGCCTTTTCCAGATTAAACAGTCCAAGCTCTCTCAGTCTCTCTTCATATGTCAAGTGCTCCAATTCCTTAACCATCTTTGTGGCTGATGACTCCTTGTTCGAGAAGTTTATGAAGTTTGAATTTCCTCTTAGGATCCAGCTCTAAGCAGAAAAAAAAATACCAAAGTACCACATTGTTAAGTGCTTCCCCCCCTTTCTTTCTCTTTTTTTGGTAACAAATTCTTCTTTTTAAGCTTTCTGATTGATTTAATAATCTGAGTATAATAACTAAGTTTCCTTCCTGCCTACAAAAGAGTGTAAGTGATCACACAAACAATTATGTGCTATTTAATGCTCTTTAAATAACAGAGATCTGCAATTATTAGGTATATCTAGGATACATAATGCTATGATTTAATGTATGAGTTTTACTTGAAAATTTTCCTTTTCCTGAAATCTGCTGCATGATACAGAAATGCACATTTAAAGGTGGAAATCCTGGTTTCTAAAGGGGCTGGTTCTGCATGTGTTGTTTATGTATGCAAATAATAGTGGTACAAAACTGATCCAAACTGAAAACTCATGCAGATAATGTTGCATCATCAGTTAGAATGGATTTGGTTTAGGGACTAAGCTGAGATTTAGGGAATACATTGAGAAGGAAAACAAAAAGGATAAAGGAATAATATTTTTTTAAGGGAGCATAAAATGAAGAAGTGAGGATCATCTCTTGGGTGATATTCTGTCCATTTTTATCACAAGATTCATAAATACTACCCACAGTTGCTGATCTAACCACTGCCTTGCATTAGAGTCAATTTACAGAATGTTCCCAACTTTAGAAAAGACTGGTCAGCTAACAAAGGACAGTCTTATGTATTAAAATAAATGTAGGGCCTTTGAAGGTGTGACAAAGTGAGAAGTGTGTAGTAACAGGAAATTAAGAGCTTCTTGAATTATCCAGAAAATTAAAATCTGCCTACATTACAAATGATGTAGTCAGAAAAAAAGAAGAGTGTGGTGTAGGTTCAGACAGGTGTACTGACTTTTCAGGCTTATCTCGATAACTCCTTGAAGCCCTTCCAAAACTAGATGTCTCATCATAGTTAACTTTGATCCCCATATCTCTGTGTACTGCAGATCTTTTCTTGGCTAATGTGCTTAGAAGGCTTCAAAAGTTGTCTAAAGTTGAAACAGTAGATAATTGTAATTAATCAGAAAAGCAGTGCTGCAGTTCTTGAGCAGAGTGTATGATATACGTCGTGCTTTGTATTTTTATGTCTGTAGTTCCTATATAACATATAAAATGATATTTCCATTATTTTCATACAAACTTTGAAAAGAAGGTCTTTTCAGTTTTCAATTTTTAAATATTTTAGGTTTTGAAAGTGTTTTATAAATCTCCTGAAAATTCTTCTGCATCTTGGCCTACTGAGTGTGTAATCTACAGGTGGTGAAACAATTAACTACAAAACTCTTGTATTTATTTCAAGAACTGCATCTTTCTCTCAAAGAGAAAGTGGGACTATAACATGCCCTTGAAAATCACTATTATAGGGCATGATAAGAATACTACTTCATATATCTCTCGCTATATAGATACATCTTTGTCAATTAAAATAAAAGTAATTTAAAAGCACCTTACGTGTTTAATTTATTAATAAATATTATGATTGTTATTATTTTGAAAATATTTGCTTTACGATAGTTACTTCTGTCCCCCTGTTCCATATCTGATACAACTCTTCTTTTCCAGTGTAAAGACACTAAGCTTCTTCTGAAATGTTTCATGTGTACAAATTATAACTACTTTCCTGTATTAAACTTCTATTCTGCTTTTTCCTCTGAAGTGATAATCTGAAAATGTAATTTCTAATCTCATCCTTATTTTCTCTCTGTCTGTGTGCCTGAATCAATAGAAATATATTCCAACTTCCATCCTGTACAAAACTCTCTCAGCCACAAAGCTTTTTTATGGGGGGTTAGAGTATGCAGAGAGTTGAAAGTATAGATTATTTCAGCTTGGAGGACAAATGGAGTTCACAGATGCAGCTGTTGATAAAGTGCAGCAACATTTTTGCTGAAGTAGAAGATGGAATTATTTGGTGTTTAAAGATTAATCACATAATTAAATAATTTCATTTTCTCTGGCTTACAGTTATTGATGTTGTATTAGGCAGAACTGAAAGAATGGTTAAAATATAATTATCATTGTTATTATATCCACATCATATTGGATATTGCCAAGAAACAAAATCTGTAGTTGGAAGTATTTTCTCCTGGTAGACTCAATCCTGTAAGGACTTGAGAATGTATTTAATTTATCAAAGTGAAGAAAACTGATGTCTATGAGTATTCCAGGGGCTAGAAATTAAAAGTTTAAGTTACATACCTAATAATTTTTAGAAGCAAACCTTTTATTCAGTTATTTATTTTATATAATGTGGACATTTTGTGATCCTGTGTTGGTTAAAAAGATAAATATTAATAAAATTGAGTGGCTATTGCTTACTTCTTTTAAAATGCATTCCATGCTAACACAGTGTTTTGGTTATTAGTGTTTAATCATTTTTAACATTAGCATTTCTTTTGATTGGTGTTATAGGATGATATACTGTTTATTTGTTGGGACTGAACTAACTGATTGTAAAAATAAGCAACAAAATCCTTTCAGAGTGATAAACTGTAACCTAATTCAAGAAACTGAATCAGATTACACTAACATTTTTGCACTTCATTAAGGAAGTAGTCATTATAATTAATGTGAAAGCTTCTATCGTGTTCACTAGTTGATATATCCGTGAGAAGATATACTGACTTAACTCTGTAAATATATTATTTCATAGTTTTTAAAATCATAATTAAAGTGTAACTCAGGCCACCTGTCCTCTTCTGAAAATGCTGTTATAATTGTGTCATATTATCATCCTGTTTAATGGCTAGCTATCTTCTGCTTTATCACAAGGGACTTTATCACTGAAAACCAGTTCTGAAAGCTCACTAATTTTAATGTCCAATGAGTCCCTTACATTCACTAGTTAATAATTAAGTTGATTTTCCATGTAGCCACAAATTTGATAAAAATCCCCCAATCAAATAATTGTTGCAGCAACTATTAGGGTAGGAATGCAAGACACAGTGTAAACTTGAGTGTTTAGCTGTATAATCTCAGGCATACCCAAATTTATTCTTTTCTGACTTTTGATATTTTAATCCTCAACCTTCATTTTAAATGTTTTGTTAAATTGAAATTTCGGTTGCACTTGACTTCGGTAGCACTTTGTAAGAAAATAATATGTGACTACAGGGTTTATTATAGGCAAATGCGTGGAAGATCTCCAAGCAGGCAGTTTATAATCTATCTCTGAATCTAAAGCTATTTAGCCACATTTGCTTTTGACAACTGTTCTCTTTCTTGCCATTTCTGAGCATGAGAAGGCTTTGAGTATCTTTGCTTACAATCAAACACGTAAACATAGGTTTTTCAGCCATAAAATCTTTTTAAAAACAAGAATTACTTACAGAAATAGAACCTTTTTTATTAATAAATTTAAATCAGTAAGAACTCGTACATTTTGCAGTATTATACCATACAACACTATATATATCCAAAGCCAACAGGATACTATTGGAAAACTCTTTAATTCAGAGAGTCAAACCTCATGCAGGTTCACCCACTGTCTGTTGAGAGGAGTCCCTGGACTGAACTGTTTCCAAAAATGCTCCCAGCTTTTTTGATATAAAGGGAACAAGTTGGTTCACTTCAAAAGAGGCTCTGGGATTAAATATTTAAGCAGTGAAGATGGTCAGGTACCTTGACATGCTCAAGGTACTCAAGAAGGAACTGAGGAGTGAAGTTATTTTACACCATAGTTATAAGCTAGTGAATCCTCTCTTCTACTTGCATCTTGTAACTACTCAGCTACTGTGCACATCACAATTTTATGCACAGATTTATTACCTTTTAGTAGAAAATCTGGGATAATAATTTGTTGTTTCTTCCTGGATTACAATAATTTTGCTTTCTGAAGGCTAAGGGTGTAATGGTACTGATTTGTGAATTTCCCCATAAGAATGACATTTCTGTACCACTTATGTAGGATCCCAGTTGAAGGACCATGTTCTGTAAAGATGAACTATTAGAAGATATTAGTAAAGCCTCTAATGATGTGTGATAGTTTGTATATATATATATAGCTTTGCTAAGTCAGGGTAGATTTAACATGATCAGAAAAAAGTTATGTGTCTCTGACTTCAGAAGTAAGTCTTACCCAAATTCCAGTTTCTTGTTTCAAGTCATAAAAGCATCTTTAATATCTTGGGGAAAAAGACCGCCACTTTTCAAAAGAAGGTATTTTACCATCAGGGTTTCCTATAAAACAAATAACATGCAAACCAAAACAGAATGAAAAAAAACCCAAAAAACAAACAACAAAGCAAACCACCAAACTCTTGATACAAAAGAAAGCAATTGAAATCTTATTTGTCAGGTATGTGGTGAAGTTATCGGTGACTAAATTTGGACCTGGTAATGGAAGTGTTTACGAGTGATGACTATAGCTTACTGAATTCCAACATGCTATTTTTTGTAATTGAAATGAAAAAGTTATTGAAAAGATACATACTGCAGAGTACACTGATTGTTTCGTAAAACTAAATTATGCAAAATGTGAGTTTACCAATTGTGAGAAATGCTGAGATTGTCTTGTAGCTGAGATTTCAGGCAAAGTCTTTCAACAGAAAAGCATCAAGATGATCTTCCTCAGATGTTTGCAGTATTTCTAGTAATAAACCTGATATTTCTCCAATCATTCTTGATTTTTAATGAGAGTGTTTAGGCAAAATAATTCGATCCCAAATAATTTAATTTCTAATTAGTTCAAAACAAACTTTTTACAGAGTAAGATGTGGATTGCTGTTTTAAGCATCAAATACAGCATATTATTTTATTAAACACTGACTAGAAATGAACCTTAGCTGCTGAATTTGGAATAATACCTTGGTCTAACAAACATGTTGATATCTTAACCAGATGATGTTGATTGCTATAGCAATATAGTAGAGATAGTAATCTTTAGAGTAAGCATAGGAAGATTTGGTACAAAGTTGAGTATCATCACATTGCTAACTAGGGTTCTGCATCATCATGATGACATGAAGCTCTTGGATGCTATCAAGATGCCTGTCTTCTTTCCTGTAGAATTAGACTACCTATGTCCTTGTGTGACACGATCAATGAAGGGTGAATGATATTCTCTTAATTTTATATTTGATCTGCTACCAGTGCTACGTACTGCATTCAATAAAAGATGACTTCAAATTTATTCCAAATTTATGGTCCGTGATTTCATTATCGTATATTTGGGGATTCTCTAAAGTACAGGAAGAAACTTCACAGAATCAGAGAATGGTTAGAGTTGGAAGGGACCTTAGAGATCATCGAGTTCCAACCCCCCTGCTGTGGGCAGGGACACCTCCACTAGAACAGGTTGCTCAAAGCCCCATCCAGCCTGGCCTCGAACACTTCCAGGGATGGGGCATCTACAACTTCCCTGGACAAACTTCAGCTTAGTGTATTTAACTCATTTTTGTGATTTGGTTTCTTTTTTTGGTGGGTGGAGTCAAGTGTCATTTTTTGATACAATTTTCTCCTAGTTAAGAACAATATGTGCTGTGGAGTTTTCCAGATCTCATCCAAAGACTTAAATATGAAGGGAATATCAGAATAGATATCAGGTAGCACAGGCATTTTTGTTGCATGATACAGGATGGAAGTGAACTTATGAATTTACTCAACTGATATCTTCAAGTGTGCAAGCAAGCATTATTATATCTGAGCAACTTTAGAAGACTACAACTTAAGAAAAGAAGAATGACCTAACTAATGTAATAGTTGATTTTATTGATACTTGTTTTAAGTTACCTGTGTTTGATACAGGAAAGAAACTGAACACAAAATGAGCTTTGTCAGCTTTCCAAGGACAGCCAGTCACTATGAGTTGTCCCTATGAGTTGCAGCTCAAGTAACATTGCCTACATGAATTTTGTAAGACAGGATAACATACTATCAGAATTATAATGACTCCACTATCAGCTGTTGACAGTGCGCTGCATTGTCGTTACTGATGTTGTCCTATGCAGTATATTAGAGCTATCATAAAATATTCTTAACTGCGAGAAGCTTTTTGAAGAGGAGAGTTATTCTGGTTCAAGTCCTGGGCTGAGGATTTCAGGGCCAGATTGTGCTACAAACTTGATTCTAGATGGTCTGCAAGTTGCTTAACGTTTTTCTTCTTGGTTGGAAGTCAGAGAGTATTTATGTCAGAACTGTATTGTGATGTGAAGTTAAGCATGTAGAAAGATGTGCTGATGAACTGTATTGCAAATATAAAATGATCTGTCAGTTATTGGTCATGGAGCTGCCTCCAGAGCTTGTGGTTTATGAAAACTGTTGGTCCATGAATTCCAAACACTAAGTTTGGAAACCTCATTTTGCTTTCGTCAGGTGAGAAGACTTTTATTCTTTCAAGATGCAGAAATAGGTAGCTGTGATGGTTGGTTTCTGTGTGCCTGAGGCAGCAATTGGAAAGGCGAACAGAGTGGGATGGAAAGGGGCTAAAAAAATGTTTTGTGTGTGTGTGTGTGTGAGACAGAGAGAAAGAGAGCGAGAAAGGGGGAGGGAAGAGAGAGAGTTCTTTGTGAGTTAGTATAGCAAACTTGTTTAATGTAATACAAGTTTGTTTGTTTGCTATTGTCTATTAATTTGTCACTATTGAGAAGTTACAAAGCTATGTTGTTGCAGTATTTGTATCATTGCTTTCAGGGGTTGGCCTCTTTCAGCAGTCCATATACAGGAGGCTTTATTTTGTCTTTCTGAAACGTTTTTTAGTTATGAATGTTTTACAAATAACTCTTAAATAATTTCCTTTCAATGCAGTCTTAATTGCAATGAGATACTGTGTTTAAGCTGTCAGCAAAGAATAAACTGTTACTGCTGTTACTAGTATTAGAGATGTGACTACTATGGACATTTAGAAAAAAAATCTTATGTTGAGGAAAATGTTACCATTATTACATTGCTTTGATGAGGCCATCAATTAATGATGTATTAATTTCTCACTATGAAAACAGTAGCATGCAAGGACTGAGTAAGCTGGGGAAATGAAAACTGCACCTAGTCATGACAAAATTAATAATGTCACTGAGTCATTTTAACTCATCAAAATCCGTAGCAATGTCAGATAGACAGACAGTGTATTGACAAGTTTTACTGAAAAGTAAGGTTTTGTCAACATTACGTTTTCGTTAGGTGGTGGCTGAGATTTAGATTGACATAGGGGAAGTAGAACATGTTGCCCGGAGTGTTCTAAATGGGCAGATGCATCTACTAAATTTCCTTTTCTCTATATTCATTATGCTGTCTGCTACCACAGGCACTAAGACCACGCATAGGGAGTGAACAATCCAGTTGCCCTTAGTGAGAGAAAAGTTAATAGAATAGTGTTGTTGTCTGCAGACTACTTTTTAGAAGGAATATTTCTGGCTCTTATAGTGGGACAGAATTCAAACCATGAGATGGTGTCAGCTGCGTATTCTAGTAATCTTCATTTATGATTCCATCAGGTTACTGGAGCTGCCTTGGTAGGTACCATGAAAATCAAGGGTTGCATTTCAAATAAACAACATCGCCACTAAAAAGGATGATGTCACTTTTATGTTTTATTTTGACTGTAAACTAATTCCTTAATTCATATGCTATGATACATCAATCCAGTTTACAGAGACCTAGATATAATTACTGTATTAGGATACTGACTGTAATGTCACTCAAGCTTGGAGTTCAGATGTTGAGAAAAGCTGCTTAACACAGTGCACACAATGATAGGTTTTGCCTATACCCTTGCTTAATAAACATATGTGAATATGAGAATGAAAGGAGTTGGGCAATTTAATAACCAGGTGGCTTACTGCATCACAACAGTACATTCTTTTCTTAAGTACTAGACTACCAACAAAAAGAAAAAAAACCAAGAAAAACCCCGAATGATTTTCAGCATCCCATCAGTATTCAGTGCAAGTATTTGAGAAGAGAAAGGTGATTTCTTGTGAATCAGTACATTTGTTTTGAAAAGTATCTCAAAAGATTCTAGTAGATTAATATTTCATTCAAGTGGAAGAAAACAGTGGTTACTGTGCACTCAGTCACCGTGTGACAAAACAATTTTTAAAGTAATTTTTTTCCTCTATTGAAAGCTCAAATTATATTCGGCCTTTGAAGTCGCAGATATACAGATGCTGAACACACTGAGGACAACATACTCCTAGAGGTGAATGACAAAAAATATAGCACTTTTGCCTCTATAGTATATAACAATGTGAGCTTCATGTTTATAGAGTATGGAATGACTCATTATGAAATAGGATTTAGCTTTTTATTTTTAAAATACAGCTATAAGAACATTTTTATATAAAATGTAAATTACTAAGATTTCTCTTTAAATTGATTTCTGTTATTACCTGGGCTAAAATTTTATATGGAAAGACTGTTATCAGGAGGTGACATGTATCTGGAACCAAAATAAATAACTCTTAAGTTAAATCAAAAAACCCCTGAATATTTACACACCAGGAAGGTCTGGGCAAGAGATGCTACTATTTAGGCTACTATCCCTGTAAAAGCTATGACTTTTATGGCTGCATCTGTACCAATAAATAAAACAGTTCAGAGCTGTTCTTTAGCTTGGAAGGCAGGCTTGCATCCTACAGCTTACAACTCTTTTTCTTATTACAATCTTTCTCAACCTAAAAAAAACCAACCCTCATCCATATCTTCTCCTGAGGAAGAGTTCCTGGCCAGTTCTGTTTCATGTACTGTCCATGGCCAATTACAGAATATGTTTTGTAGCTATACTACAAAATTTCTATCAGGATGAATATTTCACTTGTTTCTAGTATGGTTTTTGGTTTAAAGAAACTAGAGGCAAAGTTTTTATGGAAGTGTTATCCTTTATTAGACCAAGTGCCAACAATTTACAAGCTTTTGGAACACAAGCACTTACTCATGTCTGGTGAATGAAGTTAATCACTACTAAGATCTAAAAGCGTCTGAAAGCAATTAAAAATGCTTATATGGAAATGCTGTTTTAAGTGCAAGCAACTTGGTTTCTCCACCTTCTGCTGAATAGCTGGGTACCATTTGTCCAGTGCATGTTAAAGATGATGGCTTTTTTCATTAAAATCTCATGCAGTATTTTTTTTTGGGGGGGATTCTTTAATTGCTTGCTTATTTAATCCAGGAAAAAGCTTTTGACTTTTCCTCTTCTTTTGTCCTGTTCTGAAGGCCCCAAGTTAAATTTCTTATGATGGAGAAGGAAAAAAACCCACACATTTTCCTGTATGTATGGTGCCCTTATCCCTGTGTACAAAAAGAAGCACTCAGTCCAAACATGGGGTAATTACCATATCCACATCCACTCAGAAAGTCAAGGAATTGTTAGCTGATTTTGCACTTGGAAACAAGTCTTTTAAATTAATCCATTTTTTTTGTGGAAAATTTAAGGTCATCATGAGATCAGCAGTTATATGTGCCCTATAATTCCTGCTATCTGAGTCTTTAAGTTATGGGCAATCATTCACAAAATTCCTTTTTACGCAGACTTCTGTCTTTTCTCAAGAAAAATACTTGCTCTTAAATTGCTTTATAATTGTTAGTTGCTGTCTTCATAGGCTCAGTAGAGTTTGTTATTATTATTATGAGTGTGTTTTATAATGTGCTTTGGTGATGGTTTGTTTTCCATTTATTTAGTTAGTTAGTTATTTAAATCTCCACTTATATTACCAGGAGGGAATTTACTGATATCAGTCAAAATATTAATCCTGGTATTGAGACATTTTATCATCTCAAAATATCTTGAGTTCCAAGTCACATGCTCTGAGCAAATACTTACTCTTATTTTATGTGAACAAATATTGTAGAATTTCATACAGGTGATCTGGGTGACTTTGTGACTTGTTTTTTCCTACTCTCTCCTGAAAACTGATAGAAGGACTAGAATATGTAATTCTTTATCCATCCTAATTTGAGACATTTTCCTTAATGAGCACTGGGAACTTCACTGCTTCCAGATTACACAGATTTAGTCTTGGCATGAATTTTGAACTATATAAACTAATCTTTATAAACTCACAGAAGTGTGGTAGGAATTAGTATTTTAATTTATCTTCCTTCTTCCCACTCCTTTCTCAAACCTACTTTGTCTTTATTTAATATTCTGATTTATTTCATTAAATCTTTAATAATGGAAAGAAAAACTTTTAGAAAAGATAACAATAAATGAAGAATAACAGTAAATCCTAACCAGATATTCCCTGGGATGTTTTCTCTTACCATTCATTCCAAATATTTTATTCCCTAGTCCTTTCCAGCTGACCAGGCAAGAGTTTCACAGAACTTTCTTTGTTCAATGGACTGATACTTCAAAAGTTAAAGAGTACCAGGATTTTGTATTACAAATGATGATGTACTTCTTCAGAAATCTTATTTATTTTTCAGACTGTAGTTTTTACTAAGTAATCAAGTAAGTTAATAGATTCAGTAGGTAGCCCAGATTAAAGTAGGGCATAGGCAAAACTGAAGGATATTTAATGCAGCCTTTATATAACTTGTGATCGAGTTGGATGAAGGTTATTGCCAATGGATTTAACTTAATTTCTGTCTCACATCTTAGACACTTTTAATTCAGTGTAACCGCAGAAACTGTATTTGGTCTGCCCTTGGAAAATCCTTTTTGCTTTGTGTAAAAAAAATGTGGAGTCTTTTTTTTTTGTGTGTTGCTGTATAATTCAGAACTGTTTATATAACCTCTGAGATAACACTTTGGACTTTTATTTGAATCTGCATCATTGCTTCTTTTAGAATTATTTGTGATATAATTGTATTTATTCACTTAACACAGATCCATCTGTGGCCTGCTCTCAGTAGAAGGCTCCTCATTTCATCCTGAGTCACTAAATGCTAAAATCTCACTCATTGTTTAGCTCCATGTCACTTGTTGTATAGTGTTATTCCTGTGGTTACTTAAAGTGATTCTTTTTACCGTATTTTACTATGTATTTGTTTTGTTCCTTTGATATTGTTTCCGCTGCCCTGACTTTATCTCTGTATTCAAAAGTCACTTTATCTTACGTGTTATGCTATGCTGTCTTCTAGATCTCAACATCTTTTTTAGAGATGTGAAAGATTTTGAAGTTGATTATATCCTAATTAACTTTTTTGGGGGGGGTAATGGTATTTATATCGTGGTGTGTGGTATGATGCTTCCTCATTTCTTTGAATAGTTTGGAGCAGGCCACTGAATTTTGTCCACTACTCTGTCTTTTGAGTACATGTATAAATATATACACCACTTCCTCCTGTTTTTCAAAACTGTTTTTGCTTTTAAGTCAATAATGTGCCGAAAAAATAGAATAGAATAGAATAGAATAGAATAGAATAGAATAGAATAGAATAGAATAGAATAATTTCAGTTGGAAGGGGCATACAACAATCTAGTCAAACTGCCTGACCTTTCCTTATTCTTAGCATGTTGACCAACAATGAATCCTTTATCTCACCAGTCTGACTAATCTAGTAAATCTGGGAGAAATGCCATTAGGTAATGGTCTTTCAGAGAAAAAATGAGAAACTGAAGACTGATGGGTAAATAGGTTGCAAATAAAAAGGGATTTCCAGTGCTAACATTGCTCATTATTTCTCCTAACTGCATCTCATGGCCATTTTGCCAAATGTTCAAAGAAAATACAGACTTGAATTCTTATTCCTTTTTTTTTTTCCTAGCTTCCTCCTGCTTCCTACCTGCTTCTCGGAAAATTTTCAAACAATGCAATAATTTTGAATTGCATTGTTTTTCTTTCATGTACTGCATACATCTTGTAAGAGAAACCCTACCACCTGAGAAAATGTCTCCTTTATGAGAAATCTTTAGCTTTGTATAAAACCATTTCAAGTCTATATTGACAAATATATCTTCTCATGCTGTCTTTGCGTGAGGGGTTTACAATAAAAAATTGTTGAAAAAAACCCTGCTAAATGAAGCGTCACAATTTTATAATAGCATAAAAATATTATCTGTGGTGTAAAGGGGCAAAAAGGACTGTTCAAAAAGCCTAGACCATTAAAGATCATCTACAAAGAGAATTTTCACAGTTCTTTTAAAATTTTAATTATGATGAAAAGTTTGCCTTTTATTTTTTTTTAAAAGAATTTCCCTTTTCTTTTCTTCTTAATATAACTTTCCCATCTGGTGTATAGAGCTGGAAATAATTCTCACCAGCATCCACAATGGGCATCTCTTTGATGCTGAGGCTTTCAGGATTCCACTCTCCATGTTTGGCTGTTACCATGTACTTTTTTTCATGTGAAATGTACTGTGTAAGAGCACTTTATTTAGAGAGTGAGCGCACTTTTGAGAACAGAGCTTTCTGGACACAGGTGTTAAACCACTGTCAGCCTGTCCTGAAAGCCAGAAGCAGAGGGGAAGCTGGTAGATTTTCATAAGCTCTTTTCAGAGTTGGAAATCATTTCAGATACTTCTCCCTCTTTGTTTACTCAGCTGAACAGAACTACATCTTTCTGAGTGTGTTTGAGATTCTCTGCTACTTTGATGAATTCTTTTTTTCAAGTTTTTCTGTGCAGCAATAAAAAGCAGAAACAGTGATACAGTGGATTCTGTATTACGTGAAAGTGGCTGGGACGCTTGCTGGTGTCCTACTCTGCAGCTGATTTCTACCCTTAATTCAAGACTTGGCAATAACTTTTGAGGCCAACCACTGAACATCTTGTTCAGTAGAATTCCTACCAATAACCCTGTTATTGCTGATGTGGGCCAGATTTTATCAGTAATCTGGCTGGGAAGGACTCAATCCAGTAGATGCTTTGCATTCTTTAGTAATATTTACTCTGACATTAAATCTAGGTTTTGACTAAAAGGTGAATGTTTATATTTGCCTCCCTGATTTGATTTTAATAGGAATTGCAACAAGGGGAAAAAAGTAACTGGCAAAATACTTGACAGAAGCTGATAGAAGGTAGGAGAACTAAGAGGATTCAAAGAGAATTTTATTGTGTGTTGTACATCAGGATCTATTTTTTAAATTTTTGTGGAAAAATAGAGTCTTTGAAAGAAAGAAGGAAAGAATCAATTTAATAGAAATTGTTTTCTTCTTCAAAGAACAATACAAAGCATTTATTGTTTTGAGGCTTACTTTATTTTGCTGAGAAGTAGGGTTTTTTAGTCAAGTAGACATAAAGGATCTTGAGATAATTTTGTAGTAGTTCTTTATGAGCATAAAACTAATTTTAAGGGAATTGTGTACCTTGAAATTTGAATTCCAAAGCAGCAGATTCGTTGTGTTTCTTTAGAAATGGCAAGCATGCAGGTAAATACCTTCAGTTATATTTTCACCATCCGAGGAAAGAAACTAATTTTCCCTAGCTTTAGCCATCTAAGAAGTTAGCTATCAAGGAGGAGATTCATCTGCTAATATGCCTGAAATGTAGCTGTTGAAATCTTAGCAAGTCATCTCCTTTCATAGCCAGTGGAAAATAGCAGATATCTCTAGAGAGTGATACATCTCAGTATGAGATAGGCCACATGAATCACCCTCTGGAAATGCCTGTGTCTCTTCATTGACTATAGGGAACCGAGATGAAGAGTTTGGACTGAACGCTTAAATTTTAGAAGGTTAATGTTAAATTAGATGGGTGAAGCTGTCAATGTAGGTAAATTATTTTAAAAGGGTGGATGTGGAACTGAGTCTGTATATTGTCCCTTAGATGAATCTGTGGAAATGATCAATATGTTCTAAAGTATCTGAAGAAGCTTAGTATGTTCTGGGTATAGTAATAAAAAGAAGTAAGACAAACTGTGTTTTATCATTTGCACAAAATGCTGTATATCACACACGTGCAATTTAGCAGACAATCAAATCACATTTTAGTCAAGGACTGAAACTTCTGATGTCCGTCAGGATTCACTGTGAGTTGTGTCTGTTACTGGGTTCTGGTAGCTGGGTTCATGACATAACATGTAAGTATTTTAGTGCACTTAGAAGACCGATAAATCTCTTTCCATGACAGTGAACTAATATGCTATTTAAGCAACTGGAGACATGGTGTTTCTTGATGTTAACTGCAATAGGGTCGCTAGTTTTAGTTTTTGCATAACAGTCCTTCAGTGCTGTAAACAAGGATAAATTATTATAAACATTTTTCTTATTTAGAATGTTCCAATGAACTAATATGAATTTGCTAAAGATACAACGCCAGATTCTTTTAGAACTTAGGTCCACAGTGATGCAAGCAATTCTACGCTGTTCCCTCTAAAAAATATACAGTATTCCCAAAATAGCAGAAAACCCCAAAGACTTTATTTTTTAAATCTGAATCAACATTAAGTGAACTTGGAAATGCAGCTATCCAAACTGGTAAGTGCTGAATTCCATCTTCCCATGCCGACCGTAATTGTTCCTCCTTAAAAATACATCTTTAAATATCTTACGTGGCACGTTGTCTACTTTTTTTCAGTGCTATATGGGAGGACTTTAATCTCAAAATACATAATATCCTGCAGTAATTTTCAGCATGTTGAAACACCGAGAGAATCAGAAATATTTCTAAAGATCGGATGTGTCTCAGCTCTCTGGTCTGTAGTAGTTGTCTGCATCTAGTTTTATTTATTAAATATAGGTGAATATTTCATGTCATTATCGGAAAAAAAAACGCTGATAATCCTACAGTTGAGTTACATATGTTTGAAAGGATGAACGTTCAGTCTGAATAGTAAATCTGGACACCTTAATTATATTAAAAGTTTATTGCCCTTTGGTTTTTATAATCTTTATTTTTTCCCAGACACCAGAGTAAATTTGATTGCATGTCTATTAAAGGGAAAACTGATATTCATTTTTGTGTAAGGACGTACCTTATAATCCTTTAAAAAAATTCACATGTAGATGATCACTTCTTAGACTACAGATCACTTTTATTTTATTTTTTCAGTGTTTTGAGTCTCCTAATCCATATTTGCCTACTGTGTTTCAAAAGGGAATCAAATTGGTTTTGAGGTACATTAATGTTTTATGCAATATTCCATAGAGAACATTAAATAAAAATAAAAGAAAAACGTTGACCTCTAACACTTACACCCATTTCTTATGTCAAACTGGGAGATGTTGAAAGCCCTATATGGTCGTAACCCTTCTATCTAACTGTGACCCTCCTTAACATTAAGCAGGTGACTCGATTAAACATAAATCAGGCATAAAATGCCCTGCATGAGGCAGCACAGTGAATCAAGCAAATTATCAAATGGCAAAACTCATTCTGTGCTCTGGGCAATGTAAGCTGCCAGCACTTATACATCAAAACTTCACTCAATGTAAGATTGATTTTATTTTATTTTGTTTATTTTAATTCCCTACAGCAAGCTGTGTTAGTCGTGTAAAACGCTGTCTGCATCATTACGTTCCTAAGAAATGCTTTTCTTGTTTAGCAAAGGCCGATCACAATCTTAAGCAACGTAATCTATCTCAGGCTAGATATGCTGCACTCTGTAGTGGGTTCTCATGGAGCTGATATTTTGTGTAATAATACCGAAACTTAAGCTTCTGTGATTGTATAGATTTTTTTTCTGTTTGTTTGTGAGTATACACACACTATCAACTTTATCAAAAATACGAGCACCAAAGGGATAATGTTATAAAATTGAATCACCAGTAGCCATTGAAGATATTTTCCAGTTTCAGTAAAGATGCTGGGATTAAAGTGTGTAAGTCCAATCTTAAGGCAAGAATGAATTTTTATGTAAGATGATACATGTCTTCCTTTCACAGTTGCTTTTTATGCTGCCTTAAAACATGTCAAAATAATCCCCAGCAGAGGAGCCTAAAAGGAATGTCAGCTCTGTGGTTATGTAAATCGAATTGAGTGCTTTACAGCAGGTTTAAGATTTTTATAACTCAGGAGTTGTTAACAGCCAGCTGGTTTGTATCTGTTTTTTATGGTTATTCTTGTCATAGGCAGCCTCCACAATTTTTAATTATATTTTATGGTATGTGTTTTCCCTCCTCTTGAATCCCACAGCCACTCTTTGCTTCAAAAGATATTTTCCACTGGGAAGAGAAGAAGCATTGCTTTGGGACTCCATCATTAGAAATACTGTTGTATAATTACCTCCTGGTAACAACAGTGGAGTGTGAATCTCCATCGCAGATCTTTAAGTTGTTATGCCAGGGTGGGAATCTGTAGTATTCTGCGCGCCCGGTTTAGGGTGTGATGCCTGCAGCCCTTAGCTCAGACTGTTGTCTTCTGCTTTTAAAGAACTGATTTACAGGTTTTATTGCATTCACAATGCAAATTCCTCTTTGCTTCACACTTCAGGTTTGAATACATGCTTTGTGCTTTGCAGATTTGATTGCGTTCCGTGTTCCGGATCACCACTCATTTTGTAACATACGTTCTCAAAAATGCCATATTTTTAATTTATTTTACTAACTGTAACAGTGATACTGGACAAACATAACCTTTTCAATGATCTTATAGAAGTGTAATTTCAACACTATAGGCTGATTCCCATCTGGAGTAGAATGAATGTAAAATATACGGAAGAGCACCTTCTCCGTCTGAAAATAAAAACATCATGCCTGACAGCCTGAAAAGCCAATGCCTTAGTTTTTGTTAGACTTTGAGAAGTTATGAAATATTTAGTTATATATAACTGTGAAGACATTAAGAGAAACTGTGCGTTCTTGAATGTTTTAGAGCATTTTGTGAGTGTCCTCCCTCCGTGCGAGGAAACGGACCGCTCTAATTGTCTTTAATGGTAGATCTTCGTATTGAAACACCTCCTCTCCTTGCAGATGTAATGATGTAAGAGCGAGAGTCTTAAATAATTGATCATATGGAGAAAGCTGTTTGTAAGATGGCTAAAAGACTGTTAAGCTTGACAACTGTAAGATAACAGAAAGACTACTATAAGCCTTTTTTTAGGTGAGGTTGAGAAAATTAACACTTGTTTTTAGTTACAGTCTAAAATAGCTACAGTCAATCTCACTTGAAAAGCCTATTTTGAAAGTGTAAAGGAAATAATTTATGCTTTTGTGTTGCATTCCAAGAATTGATTTGTGTAATCCAGTTTCATTATTTTAACGGACTGAAATCAATAAAAGTATTATCATCAGACCTAATATATTCAGACATTATGACTCTATAGATCTTCTTGTATTACACAATATTATATTTAAATTTGAATGTTAAGTGTTTATTCTGACCCACTTATGGTCTAATGCCTAATGTCAGCAGCTTCTGAACTGCAAATTCAAATCTCTCTCTACTGCACTGGTTTTATGTTCATTTTTAGAGCTACACAGGAGTTACCTGTGTAACTAAACCATGTAACCATGTAACTAAATGTAAAATACACAGGATAAATATATATTATCAGAATTGGCTTATTAGGTAATTTGGTAGGAAATTCAGACATCCTCAGAACAGTTAGCTTTAAAAGTACAAGTTCCTGAAAATAAAGTTTGGATATTGGTAAAAATATACTGATCTTACCAAAGTATATTTTGGACATTTTATATTATTATTTTCAATTTTTTTCCCAATATTAATCTTATTTGATAAAGTTAAGAAGGCACAGGAAAACTGAAGGTGTAAATAATAATAATAACAACAAAAATAAGGAATATACTTCTTCCAAATGAATAAGATAGGAGTGCAGAAATGATACAATAGGAATAGCATACGTTCGTATGCTATTCGTACGTAAAACTGCAAGATTCATATTATGTTATTTTTATCATCCCCCCCCCCATTATAGATACATAGATACATAGTATAATATTTAAAAAAATATACAGAAAAAACCCTCATAGACCTACGTTAACCAGATTAGGTACATGCAAGATATTTCATGTTTTAGGAATTAGAGTACTGCAGCTACAGTTTACGGCTTCACCTCTCACTTACCCCAGCAGAACTGCCTGTATTTGCTAACCGTGACCTGCAAAATAAATTGTCATTTCTTTCTTCTCTAGGGCTGTTGAGGATAGTGTGTGCTGTTTAATGATATTTATTTGTTCAAGGTTCAAAATATATCTACAGACGATACCCTGGAAATATATTGAATTTTAATTACTTCTTGTAGCCATATTTTAACAATTGGAAATAATTCTATATTGAAAAAACCCTTCACTTTGAAGCAGTACTGAGCCTACCCTAAAGTTAATGTTTGGTTACCAGTGAAACTCTCAGGAAATGGAAAGATACCCACATATTTCAATCAGGCAGTATTATTTCAAAGAAGATAATATTCAGATGTTACAGTGTGGTCTGCAGTACTTGACCTACTTGGAACAATTCATTTGAACAAATAAAAATACACAGTTTTGACTCAAAGTTGATTAGAGAGTTTCTATAGTTGTCAGATATTATCCATAAAGGTATTTTAGAGGAACAAAGTCTGTGCCAGGACTGACTGAACCGATCAGTCTGGAAAAAACAGATCAACAACTGAAGAGGCTGTTGTTCAAGTCAGGCTTGAATGCATTAAATTATGCTATATTGACCTTTGCATGAGAATTTTCTCCAACATTATAATTCTTTATTTAAAACAAACTTTAATTTTCTCTTTTTTGTGTGTTAACATTTCATTTTAGTTTAGGAGCAAAGTTGAGAATGGTGCCTTTAAGAAATAGATTCTTAACTCTAAATGAATGTGAAGATTAAAAATGATGTATTTTCCTACTGTATCCTTGAGCAGGTAACCTGTTGTAATAGTTCTCAAATATACACCTGTTTTTTCCTGTCTCTAAAGGATGGAAAGATTATTAGATAATCATATTGTTCCTCTTTATTTTCAGGCCATTTTAAAAAATGTCTGATGGCTTTATAGTACAATTAGATCAGAAGTATATTTTTTTTAAATCCTTAATATCCTGTTTTTCAGAATAAGACTTCCTTTACAGTCAACAAAAAAACCCTAGTCACATTTTACAAACATAAGGTAAAATCATTATATTCCCTGCTGTTATTGTCAATGATTTGGAAAAGTAAATTTTACATTTAACTAGCTCAGGTAGTAACAGAAGGATGGGGATTTTTAAAAATTTGTTTCATTTTCATAAAGCCCTAAGTAGCTTTCAGAGAATTAAGATTTTTTGATAAATCATCACAAATTGGGAGGTTTTTTGATCCCCTTTTGTAAAATTAATAAACGCCTGATCTTATTCCATCCCTGCTTCAGAATTGCAATTGACCATATACTAAATTTAATTTCAAATTAGTAAAAATTCTTGTATCTATTAAATTGATGGTTTTAAGAAAAAAAAACCTCCAGCTAAACTAAAAAAAAAACCCTAAATGTTTATTTCCTATGCTTTGTTAATTCCTCCTGGGCATAAAAGTGTTTTGTGACCTTTTAAGGTGCATGGTAAATTTGAAAGCTATGTTTCACTTTCATAGTTCCTTTGTGGATTTTTACCCACGTACACTTCACACTGAACTGCTGCCCTTGCTTCTTAGGCAAGTTTAGTTTGCATTTTATGGACTTTGTTTGACTTTATAGATTTAGAACCAGGGCTGATAACAATATTAATATATGCTTGGCACTTTCTTTTTATTTTTATAGCTTTGTACAATTCTTGACTGAGTTATATTAATAATCCTTCTGTAAGGTAAGGAAGTATTATCTCCATCTAATAGGTAGATGGGAATAAAATGAAAATGTAGATGACATATCTGATACCTTCTGGTAATACAAGAATTAAAATTAAAGAGCCTTTACTTTCTTTTTCTGTTCGCTTGTTAGAACAATCGTATTTTTAACTTAAAGGGCAAATTAATTCAGAACTCATTCAGATAATATTCAGATATTTTCTTTCAGCGTCTCTTTTCAGATTCTTCTTGCTACCCACTAAGGATATCTGTGGAAGGGATGCTTGGCACATGTGGTTAAGCAGAGGTCTTGTAAATGTAGGGTAATGATCTGTTTGGATTTAATTTACAACTAACTGAAGATAAATCATAAGAAAATGGCAGGCAGGAGAATCAGACAGGCCATCAACTGTCTAACCAAGTGACTGACCTAGGGGCATCTCTAAAGCTGCCAAAATAACTGTTTATGGAATCTGTGAAAAGGCCAAATCCTACTGCTAGAAAAAATACCTTCCATAATTTTGCATCTGGAACTTTTGTATGAACACACAGGATGAGAAAAAGAAAGTAAATACATGGTGAAGTATTTTTTGCTAATGGCATTCCTCAGATATTATTGCTTCTGTTAACACTTGTGTGAAACATTCTATGCTAGTGAGAGTGGAAAGAGAGCGCAAAGGTAGGAGCTTTGAATTGGACTAAGGTTTAATTTTTTGGCATTTATATGGTAGCTAGAAATAAAAACATTGTTTAAAATATCTCTTTGCTAAAAGAATAAGATTAAGGCAATTGATGCTGCAACTGGATGCAAAAATATTTGATCCTATTGATGAAGTTGATATAGCATAGAATGGTTTGGGTTGGAAGGGACCTCTAATCCCCCTGCATATGGCAGGGACATATTTCAGTAGGACTGTTGCTCAAAACCTCATCCAACCTGACGCTGAACGTTTGTGGGTGATGGGACACCACAGCTTCTCTTTTTCTTTGTAAAAAATTTCTTCCTTATATTCGGTGTAAGTCTACGTTCTTTCAGTTTAAAGCCATTGACCCTTGTCTTGTCACTACAGACCTTGGTTAAATGTCTCTCTCCATCTTTCTTATAAGCCCTGTTAAGTATTGAAAGGCTGCAGTAAGGTCTCTCCGCAGCCTTCTCTTCTCCAGGCTGAACAACTCCAAATTTCTTCGTTTTTCCTCATTGGAGAGGTGTTCTATCCCTCTGATCATCTTTGTGGTCCTCCTCTGGACCCTCTCCAACAGGTCCATGTCTTTCTTGTGCTGAGGACCCTAGAGCTGGACATGGTACTCCAGGTGGGTTCTCACCAGGGGGGAAGTAGAGCAGCAGAATTGCCTCCCTCGACTTGCTGGCCATGCTGCTTTTGACACAGCCCAGGATGCGGTTGGCTTTCTGGTGTTGTGTTAGTTTGATGTAGAAATGTCAACAAACTGTTCATTTAGGTGGCTAGAAGTATGAATCCATCCAAAATTCCTCTATATCATTAACTTCGTAGGAGGCAATCTTTTTTCCATGCACTGAAGCCATTTTATAACTCATTTTGTATTTCATACTTTTTCATATGAGGAATATCAATCACTTATGCTTGAATGGTAGCAGCTTCTAACGAAAATAGAACATTCCACTAAATTTCACTAAAGTTTTCCTGCAATGTAAGCTTTTTTACAACAAACGTGAGAATAGAAAAAACCTACTTGTACATATTTTTCTTCCGAAACATGGTCAGTTGAGACAACATTATAGTACCACTTCTGAAATGTGTTTTCTGTAGTTGAGAAGGGCAGGGTGTCAACAGCAAAGAGAGAAAAATGTAAATACAAATGCGTGTACACTCTTCAGATTTGATCATGATACTGCATTGTGCATATATGAATGTCTCTGTAGATGATATGGCATCTTTATTAAATATTGTTGCTGGAAGGACAGAATCATGTTGATTCATCTGCCTTTATTATGTGAAACCTCACTGTATACCAGCCATTGGTTAGCATGCAGCTTAGATAAAATGCAATTCTCTTGTGGCCTGTTATTGCCATTGAAAATCCGTTTTGATAGATGGAGGAACTACTCATTTTCAAGCTTGGCAAAGAAATATAGCATGTGACTAATACATCCAGCTGAAAAACAGAACAAACAAAGAGAATGCTAGAAATGTCAAATAAACTTCTTGTACTGCTGGCAGAAAAGAATTCCTTAATTTTATGGGCTGTAAATGTATCAAAAAATTAAGTCCAACAATAGATCTGCATAATTTTAAAAGGTAATTCCTGTTTTTCCAAAACTGAGCACGTATTTTAACATGTCTTAACTACTGATTAAGAATTCAATTTTAAAGAAAACAATTCAGTGTAAGGAATTGCAACAAACCCTGTCATTTCCCCTTGTTTCCTCTGAAACTTATGCATGCCAAAAAAGCTTGGAGTTAAGTACCTTAGCAGTCCACGTGGCATGTTTCAGAGCACATGTGTTCTTTACTTCACTTTAGAAAGTGGCCACCAAGCTCACTGGGCTAGGTAACGATAAATGAGGTAAATTACAATCAACAGCTTAAACTTGAAATCTTATTAGCTACCTGTATGACTTTCAAAGTGACTTCAAATCAACATTAGTATCAAATCATTAGAATGTGCATGTTGTTGTGATTTCTAGGATGAAGTAATACCAGTGCTCCTGTTCCATTTTCCAACCAATTCATAAATCAAATTTTAGTCTAGAAGTCACAGTAATGTCTTCATATGCATATGTAGTACTTATCAAAAACAGGTTATGCATATTTTTACATGAAAAATTAAAGACATTAGCTCCGTGTGCTTCATCTCCAGTGTTGATACTCTCATTGCTGAGTACTGAGATTGCATCTTGGAGTTGGTTGAAGTTAGATTATGCGTAGTTGGGATAAAAAACCAAATTATTATCTAGATACTGATTAATTTTTTGGTCAATTATTTTTGTTACTCACTTTGTGCTAAATGTGCAGTCCATCTTGCCAATCTGAATGTCAGAGAAGTCTAAAACTTGGAATTTAGAAATGAAAAGAAGGAAGGTCATAACCCAGCAGAATGAGAAATTATAAAATGAATGTCCCATCCCGGTGCAAATGTTGACAAGGTGTAGGAAAGTGATTTCCAGTAACAGATTTTTTAAATTCCTAATCTATTCATAGCCTGCTCATTAATGGCTGAAGAAAAGATTATTTAAATGATGTGCATCAAATTGTAATCCAGTTCTCCCTAAAAAATGGGGAACCTGTGGAGTACTGTTGTCATCGTATTTTGTCTCTTGATTGATGCCACCAACTTGAGAGGACCATGGTAGCATAAAATTTTGTCTTTACAAAATGTTGCTAGCAATGTACATATAATGTCTCATTTACACATGATATCATGAAGATTTCTTGGGGTTCTGCCAAAGAATCTTGGGACCCCTTATGCTGACATATTTGGTGACCTTTGAATACTTGTCCATAATGAGGTAGACTACTCCATTCTCAGCTTCAAAGATTATGGCTTTTGGAAGCATGTGTGATCACATATGTAAATCTGAATGTACAGATGGCTGCAGTTTTCCATAATATATACTGCAATTACATTGATATGGTAGGGACTGTAGAAAAGTTGCTGCGTGTTTGTTTTCTTATCATAACCAAATACAATAATTATGTATGCATTATAAATACCACATTTTCCCCTTTAACATTATCAACAGTCTTCAGATGTTTACTTTTTGAGTACCAGGCAATTCTGAGGTACGAAATAAAAGTATTTAGAGATGTCACTCCGTGATAACACCATGGGCTTGAGAGAGCTCCTTTGATTTGGGGAGATAGTTTGATGATGCTTTGAGTGAGTGCTGGGACAAGACACAAGTCACATCATCCCACTGCCATGCCACTGCTTGTTTTGCAGAGAGAAATGGGTGTCTTCTACTGTAAGAAGCCACCAGAGTGTGATTTGTCTAGTGCTTTGGTCAACACTCAGGGTGCTGCCCATGGAATTTGGTGTCCCCTTACCCGGTGCAACAGGTAGAGCATGTAGGTGAGAGAAGGCTGGCTGTAAGAACTGACTGCCTTTTCATCTGAAATCAGGACTACACAGTGCTCCCCGTAAGTCATTATCACAGCTACTTTGTACAGTATCAGAGTCCTGCATCGCAGTACAATACTCTGCTATCACTGTGCTCTAATAGTACGTTTAGCCCCATGCCTTGCCTCTGGCGCAGCGTAATGCATAATGGATCTGACGAAACTTAAAAAAGAAAAGAAAAAAAAAAAAAAGAAGAAAAAAAGAGCCCCAAAGCCACAGTGAAGCTCTTGAAGTTACAACACTTCAAGTGAATAGGGGGTGGTAGAGCAGAGAGGAGTCTCCTGACCCTTATAAGTGAATTCTTTACATTTCAAAACGTTAAAATTCTCTTACTCAACTTTCGGTGTTAAAACAATGTTATATATGCCTTGAAATAACTAGTGGATTTCTGGGATTTTTTTCCAGCGTTATATTGGCCCCTACCAATATAATGCTTGGTGCAGCCTTCTTTGCATAACTGCAAATACAGAGAGGCAATCAGAAGTATATTATAGAATTTGTCGGTATATATTGTAATGTAAAGGTTTCTGCTTTCTTTTTTGGAGACTGAGCAACAATATCTACTTTATAGCTCAATTTGACAAAACAGAGTCAAAAACGTTCTTTAAAGATCTTTTAATTTTTATTTGTACATGTAGCATATTCTTACACTGTTAATGAATAAACCTATGAAAACTTTATTTAAAATATCTTGAAATAGTAGCTTATATTTTAAACATCTACTGAAGATAGACTGGTGAGAAGCTATAAGGGAAGGCAACTGTTAGCAGCTAAAGCCCTGCATTCCTTTCCTTCTCTTTTCACATGTAGAAATAATGCTGGTTTTATTTCTTGGGGAAGGCAGGAGCCTGAAAAAAGTCTGTAGCACCAAAAGTGAGAATCCAATCTTGCTTTCTTTGGGCAAAAATGTTGCTTTGGGACCAAAGCTATAAAGGCCTTTGATACCACATTGAGTAAATATTGGTGGGCTGTTTCTTTACTGTGTGGACCCGGTGCAGAGAACAGGTCCCTCTGTGGACACATCCGTCCCACCAGAAGTCTGTAAAAGCTAAACCTGCACTGCTGCGGTCCACAGCTGAAATCTCATTTTATTCTGAACTTGTTCTGATGCCACAAATGCTTATGCACATGAATAAGTTAAATTTCACACACATGATCAGGCGCTTGGACTACAGTGGCTCTATCGGAAAGAATTTGGCAATTCTGTTTGCAAGGCTGAGCTCAGAAGTTATAGGGAGACGTGCATCCACGGGGCCATCAGGCTGCCTCCACAGTGTTTAGATATTAGTTTAATCAAAGAACTGTGTGCCATTACCCCAGAATCTGTGTCAAGCTGTGGATTAGGTTTATAAAAAAAACTACAAAAGCTCCTGCTGGTTGAAAGATTATGAGTATTTAGCTACATTACTGCTGTTACAGGCATGAACACGTCCTTTCAGTATTTTTGAATTGTAGCAGTGTTACAATTAATTAATTGTGTCCGTCTAGTTATAAATTAAAGTTAAAGGCTAAGGCTTTATTAAGTACTACTGATTTTCTTATTGTTTTTGACTGTATACCTTGAACTGAAATACGCTTCTCTAAACTGGACTCAAAGAATATGTCAATAAAAGACATTGTACTTAGTCAAATCTAAGAATGTTAAATCAGGAAAAATTGAGGAACACCAATAACTACCAGTAGCTGTCATTATGTTAAACTTTTTAATTTCTTCTAACAGCGAGAATAGTGTTGTGAGAACATGAGATAATGCACACAAAAAGAAGAAAGGAACTTCTGTTTGCAAAAAGTGCAGGGAAGTTGTTCCCATAATAAGTCATTCTATTAAACAAGAGCCATTATTGCACTCTAGCAATGCAAATGTAAAACAGAAAGTCTGTTAGGAACCAAGCATCATTGTTAGCATAATATATTGTTAGTATATATATTTTCCCTTCCCACATACCTTTTTTTTTTTTTTTTTGGAATTGCATGCTATTCGGTTAAAGATATTGTGGATCAAGATTCAACACTTAAGGAAAAGTATTTTTTTATATTGTTCAAAGCTGACCTCTGCTTTTAAAAAGGCTTGATCTGCACTTTTTCATCTGTTTAGAAGCATACATTTTTGGTTAAGAAATTGAAGACAATCTCTTTGTCTTTTTCCTAAGCTGGGGAGGTTGAGATAAAAAAGAATGCCTGCTTTAAAAGTCACACATGGCTGTAATTTAAGATTTTTTTACCTCATTGTCCATAACAGTTGAAAGAAACCTTCAATGAAAGTTTATTAACTAGGCCAATGCCTGAGGCAATAAAGGTTCATTTATTACCAGTTTCTTGGCTGTTTTTCTTCTTCTATTTTTCCGTTAAACTCATAGCGTAAGATAATACTTCACAAAATTAAACCTTTGACCTTCAGTGGAGTTAAGTCGCCTTTGATTAGATAAAGTAACAATTTATGGTCCAGCATGAGGTTGCACATGAAATGAATAATGCAACAGACTGAATGAGAACTGAGAATCTATTGCTTTTGAAACGATGACTGTTGTTTAAGAAAGAATGTTCTCTCTTAATTGTATTGTAGTGATGCCGTATGCATTCCAGTAGGATTTTAAACTGTTGCTGAAACATATAATATAGCCAGGCAGTTATGCAGTATGCATTGTTTAATTCTGTCACAATTGCAGCAAGTCAATAATAAATTCACAAATTACAAAACCCTGTTGAGCTATAACAGTTAGTAATTTGTTGTGGTGTTTGAAATGCACTTTATGATTTCCCTTTTTACTCTTCAGTACAAAGGGGTATATACTAAAGCGTAACTTCAAGGAATGCAAGTCCATCAGTTCTATAAATGGCAAATATTAGTGATAAAATAATTACATTTACACATTTTTGGCAGCATCATTGAACCTGCCATTAGTTCTCATTCAAAAAATACAGTCTTAATGTTGTTTTATGTACTTTTAACAAAACAAATCTAGAGGACACTTCTTTCTAGTTCAATGTTTTATTTCTGCAATTGTATTATTAATTGCAGAGGCACATTGTAAATAAAAAGATTTTTAGATTTGAAGATTGCTGTGGAAATTTAGCTCTTTTGCTTGTTGATTTTAAATGCAATGCCCAGACCTCAAAATTCATATTGCAATTTAGGAGTAGTTACAGGAAAAAGGTCTGATTAGTCTGATGAACAACAGATGGTTTGAGCCTCACATACACTAGTTTCCTCCCAGTGCAAGACTGGCAATTTCATTTTAGTTGCACCAGTCTAAACCAGATCATATGGCTGAATTTTTCTAACTATTCCTTCTTTAAAAATATTTTTATTTCTTTTTTTTTTTTTAAAAAAAACACCTTTAATAGTAGCCCTTTTAAAGATGTTAAAAAATTATCGGGATGAGCAGTTTATGCTGAACCATGCAAGCTGAACAGGAAAATACAGCTAGTAGGGCCAGACAAGGATTTCTTGATTACCGCAAAATAACAGAAATAGTGACATTTTTAGGGTATACCAATATTGGATCAATTGAGGCAGCTTAACAGAAATAAGGCTTCTGGACAACTGTGAGATTCCAGGCCTGTATTATACATAAAGAATGCTACTAATGAAACTCAGTATATTTTAGCGGAACATTATGATGTAGTCTGAAGTTCCCCTTTCTGCAATCCAGTCTATGTAATCAGACCTCTGTCCTCCTGCAGATTGCTTTCCCCTTCTTGTTTTATGTATCACACTATATAAACCACCCATTAGATCAGAGACTAAGGTTAGGATCCTATTTCATTTGAAATAACTGGGCAGCAGTGTAATAAGCTACCTAAAACTTGTACCTGAACTACTGAAACCCGTGAAACCAGTGCAATAATCTACAGTGATCGGGGTCAAGTCCTAGGAGGTAACCCTGCCTTTCTTTTTGCAGGCAGAGTTTTTCAGATTTTAGTAAGAATTTTGCCCAAGTAAGAACCTCAATATGGAATCTGGAATTAAGTCAAGAAAATATATGAATTATTTTCAAGTCAGTACCACTGAAATAAACTATATGAAAAAGGATTAAACATTAATTTGAAATAATGAAAGGAGTTCTTTTAGAATTTAGGTAAGATTTGGACCTCCTCCCGCACAATGAATAAAACATTTCTACAGAATGGACTTTACAGCAAATAAATGAAATTAAATGTAACACGCTACTGACAGTTGTATTTTGGTTTTCTGCCTGCTCTCACAGAGCGAAGGTAAGGTATCTTGAAAATGTTTTCAGAGTCCTAAAGAAAGAGGTTGTAAAAATACATATGTGTATTTTTTTGAATTTTTTATGTACCTGCAAATATGTACATACATGGTATATGTAAAGGAAGGTAATAGTTATATTCAGTAAGTTATTAATTATTTATTGGAATAACTGTTAGGAATTATAAGTACTATTAGGCGTAGTTATGTGAAGGAAGTTAAAAGTGAATTAAGATCAATGATTTGTAAGTTGTCCCACAGCCAAGTTTAGGCATACAATTCATATTTGAGGCTGAAAAAGTTACACTCATGGGCCCTTTTCTTTTTTCTTTTGCAAATAAAGTATGTCGTAAGCTGCTCATGGCGTCAAAACTGCAGGTTTTAAGAGCTCTCTCTTACGGCAGGGAACAGTATTTGTTGGAAGGCAGAAACCCTGGATGTGATTTAGTGCCCACCAGTAATTCATACACATTTTGAAAATCTGTCATGATATATGACAGCTCTCCCGGGCGCTTTGCTTTTAAAACAGAATTGTTTTCTGAAGATGCTATGTTTTTTGTCATTGTTTTCCATTTCATTCACTCATTTTTCAGCATTAGAGACCACACATACTGGGCATACTTCTGGTCTCATTCTCACCCACGATATTCTGACTTCAGTAAGAGTTGCACGGGTGTAAATTAGACTAGAACTTGGCAGGAGAAAGCTTATGATTATATTTGGCAGCGGCAGCAGGCTGCAACTTTATTAACATAATTAACAGCTACAAACACACCCAACAGGCCAAAGTGATCTAGTGACAGAAGAGAGAAGGTCTTTGTAGGAAAGGATCATTCACGCTTTCTTTTGGTGTTCTGCTTCTTGTTCCTGAGTTCCTACTAAGGCTTGGAGAGCTTTCAATTGAGCTGTAATTCAAATTCATATGGCTCCTACAAGACACCTTGAACAGACTTTTGTTGATGAGTCTATAGGAACTGTCAGCAATACGGAGATTACTTCAGAGGCGTGATGGCTGAATTGAACTTTACTTTCTGATGTTTTGCTTTTTGAATTAAATTGTTGGACAAGATTAATTGCACGCAGTAAGAGATTTAAATGAATAGCTTTATAAAGCATTAAAGTTCTAAGTATGTCACATGGGAAAAAAGCTGTAAGGTTTAAATGAATAAATGTATTTAATGCATAAAATGTCTAGGCTAATTTTTTAATTCCTTTACTAACATCTTTTATTGAAAAACCATACTTTATTCATCCATCTTAGTTATACTGCTGTGGTTGTGGTAATTTAATATTCCTGCTCTTCGCTAATCTTCTGGTTCAACAGAAGTAAACAATAGGTTTCATAAATTAAAAATACGCTCTTCAGAACATGCTTCTAAAGATAAAAAACAAGGCTGTAAACATTTATGACTGAAACAAACTAGATTGTTCAAATACTGCCATGATGTATCATGTATATCAATATGGCACTGATATCAGTTAGAATGCAAACAAGGTTTTAAATGATGTGCCCCTTCATTTCAGCTGGAGAATCCGCTTTACACCATCTGCCTATCAGATGGTTAGGAACCAGGACTGCGTATTAATGCCACATGTTCGATTTTCTTTCCTCTTGTAATGGTTAGATTCATATTGCTAATAGCTGTGCATGAGCACTGTCGATGAAATTTGTGTGACGATGGAGTGATGAGATATTTATAAAGCTGCCTGTCTCACTGCATAATCAGCAGGAAGAATGCCAGACATAAACAACTTATCAATTTCAGAATATTAATGACAACTACCATTGACTTTAATCCATTGAATATTTTGGCCTGGATACTCTTTAACTGTTCAAATAAATATTTGTAAAGAATAAAAAAATATCTAAGTGGCTGTTTGATGTGATCCTTATTTCTTTCGTTTCACTTGCCTTTATAAGTGACTTCTGGTTATCTCATGTTTGAAGATAAAAATTCTGTAATGTAGAAAAGTCTGCACCTCAGAAATTCCTTGGCTACTTATAAGAGTAAAGTTATATTAATTAATGTTTGGGTCAAAAGGCTTTCTCAAGCAATCAATTAAAAAAAAAAATATCCAAGTTTTTACAAAAGTATATATCTATACCTGGGCTTTAACGTTTAGAATTTTAAAATATACATATATATACATAGCTGTTTATTAACCTCTTTTGTTTTTAGTATATTTGGCTGCTTTTGCAGTGTGATAAGTTGGGCCCTGTGCTAGAGAGAATGTTTTATCTTGTACCGTACCGCAGTGATTATAATGGCAGGGGCTCTGGTAATTGGCTCAGGACTTTCCTTACCACTTGCTTTGCTGTATTGGCATAGTTAAGGGATAGAAAAAAGTAACAGTAAAGCATAAACTGTGCTGTAGGCAGGAACTGCTGTGCAGAATAGTATTAAGTGATATTTCTGAAGCCTATTCCTTACTCACCTTCCCCTCCCCCCCCCGCCCCTTACACCGGTGCTTATATGAGACACACATTTCAGATTTATACAGTTTAAATTAATTGCTGTATAGCAATATAATCATTTCAGTCACTTATGCAGTTGTAAGAGAGAAGGAATGAAATTGGAAACTTAATTTCTGCTTTTGTAAATTATGGTTTATTATCACAAGCATTATCTTGCGAAAATCATACAACAGAACTAAGCAATCTGTGTTTCAGTTTCCCGGTCCCTATCCAAAGGTTATGGCTTCCTCTAGAGAGAGGCATTTTGGCCTACTTTGGAGAGAAGCGCTGAAGTATACTCTTTTGCAAATTTTGTAGCAAAAGAGAGTTTGTATTTTAGCGGTCTGTGACCGGGTCATTAACCCAGTGAAGCATAATGTTTACAGGTCGGCTCACAAGCCCAATGTCCAGTGACTGTTGAATATGGTATTTTTGGAAGCCCTCAAAAACTGCTGGTCTGGAAGTGCAGTCACAGCCAAAAGTTGGAGGCCTGCTGGTGTATTCATTAGTTGTATCGTATTTGAATATCCCTCCAAAGGATTGTTCTTTAAAGATGCTAGTTTTAGCTTGTCAGTGATGTATATAAAAAAAAGGAAGTATAGGTTATTGTATTGTTTAATGAGCACAGGATGCAAACCAAAGTTCAGAGGTGCACCATGCCTTTTTCTGTGGCCTAATTTAGGGACTGTAACCAAATTTGTATAATGTATAACTTCATATCCTTCCTCTAGGGTAAAAATACCATTGGAAGCAATCCATGTTATTGTCAATACCTTCTTAAGATCAAAACATGCACAATTTGTAGTAGTAGAAGAAGCTAAAATAAAATTAAACCCATGTATTTATCCACTTTCTGATTTGATTTTTGGCTTTTGGTACATCTTACAAAAAGTCCAGGTAGACTTTTTTTTTTTGGTTAGACTCGATCTCAAAGGTGCCTTCCAACCATGAAGATTCTGTGATTCTGTGCTTCTGTCTTCTTCTACCTGAAATAGCAGTTTTCTAAATAATATTGATCTGCCTATGCAGAATGTAATTATCACATACTTGTTAATTCTCATTGTGCTTGGAGGTGTTAGAAGTCAGCCTGTGAGGAGGGTTGGGAGGCTGGAACTGTTTGCTAATCTGCAAAGAAAGGAAAACAACCTGGAGTCAAGCCACTATATATATCTATATCTATTTTCAAAGGCACCTCATATGCCATCTCTTTGTTTTCCCTGGGCTGGCAGAGATTCCTGATGTCCGTTCACCTTCAGCCTTCTCCCCACTGGATTTTGCCTTCTGTCTCTCCCTATTGCTAGTCAAAAACATGGCAAGATGAACTCATTTTCCATTTAACAGGGCAAAGGAGACAACCAGAGGCTCTTGGAAGCAATGTTTACCTCAGCAGCCTGGGATTATTTGCTTATTTGGTTTTTCCTGCTAAATTGCACTCTTCCTATGCTGGGCAGCAGCCTGGGCCCACTAGAATAGTAAGTTGTGCAGTTAATTCCTCTTGAGATCCATAAGACACTTCACACCTCTCAGAGTAGCTGAAAATCAGACAAGCAGGCACCTTTAAACTAATTACACACAGTTTTTTCAAGCCTTCTCCACGGTCAGGGCAAGAATCTTGATTCACAATGACTGTGGGCCTGTTCTCCTCACGTGGTATCACGGGCTGAGGGCTGGTATTGCACCATTGTGTAAAACTTATGATTTAATGGCTGCTCTGTATTTTCTTTCATTTCATACTCTTTCATTTTCATCTCTGCCCCCCTGGATCAGTCATGCGAGGTGGGCAGCTCTTGTGAGGTTTGACACTGTCTTCTCTCTGCTACCACCCAGGCTGGGGCAAAGAGGTCTGAGTGGACCAGCACTGTTCAGGGATGGCAGAAAAATTATCCTGCCTCAAAAACTTATGATGTTGAGTAAAGACTGTGTCTAGTTTTGCGTTCTGAAGGCATTGCTGGACCATTTCTCTGACTCATTTTGGTAAAGAGAACTTTTCTAGTTTTTGTAGGACATTCTTGTAAATGGCTGTATAGCAGAAATTTGGTTTGGTAGGAAGAGCACTTGGATTGCCTGAAGATGGATTTGGGATTGGCATTAAATGGGTTTAATAATTCCTTTTCTCATTGATAAATGCCTTAATGCCTTGAAGTTTTGGGGAAAGAATAATAATGTTCAGCATTACTAACCTTTCTTCTAAAAGCATTTCCTAGAATGCCTACATATCTCCTTGCTGTTAGGTGTGAAATGAGAAACAAATGTCTGAGTTCTTTAATCTGTTACTCTTCTTAAATAGAAATTACAGACCTGTGTTCTGGGTTTGTTCCCCCCCCCCCCGTTTTCTTTATCATGGCAGACATTTGACAACTAAAGGTTGGGTTTTCTCCTAAGTACAGATATGTACATGTTCACCTATTCATAGCCAGACACTTAAGACACTATTTTGAAGCTAGGTTGGATTTCAGAAAGCATGCATTTGTATCTCCAGTTAGTTATGGTGGTGTAACGACTGCAGTTACTGGATGCCAAGTAAAGATTTCAGTGGGCATCTAGAAGTAACTATCTAAATAGGATGAGAAACATTTTACTTGAAAAAGTCTACACACCTCAAATCAAACAGGAGAAGTAGTACTCTGCAGTATTCAACGTCCATTATTACATAGCAAGCATAAAGCAGGAGTAGCAGTCTTAGTCCCTACACTAATGAAGAATCATAGAATAATGTGTATTAAATTTTGTTCATGCTTTTTTGCAGGCCTGACAGCAGCAGCTGCAGCGGCAGCAGCTGCCACCAATGCCGCCATAGCAGAAGCAATGAAAGTGAAAAAAATTAAATTGGAAGCAATGTCCAACTATCATGCAAATAATAACCAGCATGGAGCAGACTCTGAAAATGGAGATCTGAATTCAAGTGTCGGTAAGTCTCAGACACAGCATTATTATATGTACATAATGCTCTGATATTTTATTAAAATGGTGATCCTTCTGGACTTCCTTCTGAAGTCCTTGATGTGGTGTGAAAAGTTGCATATTTGTTTTCCTTTTCTTTCTGCTTTAGTTTTATTTTGTATCTGACCTTTACACCAGCGTTCAGTGTGGTTGTTACTATTACAAAAACATTCTTTCCTTTGCAGGTTACTTTTGCAGACTTGAGTTAATATTTTCCATGAGAGAAAGTGGTTTGATTGCTTAGAGTTCATTTTTCAAAGTACAGGTGGGGTGACAGATGATGGTGTCAAAGCAAAATTTAACAATGTCTCCTGCTCAGTGTGCTGGGTATCGACTTTAGGTAATTCAGAACACAAGCTTGAAAGCAAAATATTTCATACTTTCATGTGCCCTGTGACAAAAGGAAAACATACATACACAATAAATTATTGCCATGCTCTGCAGTTCCTATCATATTTTATTTTAATAAACACATTCCTAAAATGTAGTTAACAGGTTTTTCCATTTCTTAAGCAGCCATCAGCAACTCTTGTTCTTTCTCAAAAAAGAATTGTTTCCGTATACTTTATTCATTTGTTTGGACGATTTGTTTTGCTAAAGCGTACTTCAAAGCAGAGTAACTTTTTGTTGTTGTTGATTAAATCTTTAATCATCTGTGTGTGTCTGCTGTAAAATGTTTTGTTATGCCATTTCATTGTATTGGCTCCTTTTATCATGTTGAGACAGTATTAACTCAGCAACAGAAATTCAATGACAAAGAGGTACGTTCAGAAGACTGCAGGCAAGATTGGTGTATATTGGAAAAAAATGACTTAAGATAGGGATTTTTTTTGTTTTTATTTTGGCTCTTTTGTTTAGTTTTGTTTATTTTTTAGTTTTTCATCTCCTAAGTACGTTTGAAATGAGTCTTAGAGAGTTATGTACTAGCTTTTACATAAATAAATATGTGTTTGTGAACAGCATTTCTGTACAGTTCGGTAAGCGTTGGTAGGCTATTATTTAGAAATAATGTGAATTGCAGTTCAAAGAACCGGTTCACCTAGGCACATGCTATTTTAAATAACAACAATATGTATGCATCACTGCATAAGGACACAACGAGATTTTTTTTCTTTTCCTTTTAAAGAAAGGCTTAAAGAAATGCATCTGTGATGGTGAAGAAAATAGTCTTATATTAGTTGTGTTAGTACTCAGATAGCAACACGTGCAGTCACTAGAACGTTAGTGGAAAGATTGTCCTCTTGGAGAGGAGACAAGAGTGGGTAGAGAGCAGGTGTCTTTGAAATCTAGGAGGAGGAGATAGGTACAAATGAAGTGGAAGGACCAGGTGGCCCCTAACATACTGGAAGAAAAGTGAAGTAATGAGAAAGAGTCAAAAGTGTAAATACAAACTAGGAGGATAAAGAGTCTTAGAAGTAGAAGCTAGTTTAGATTTGAATTTCAAACCTAGATGCATGCATTGTGTGAGATAAAATGTTCAAATATTGGATTATGGAACTGTTAATTCTGCTTGGCAGTTCTAGTGACAAACCGCTTGTACATCCATGCACATGGAAAGTTAACAGGCAATCAACATGTAAACTACATAAAGTATTTGGAGGAGAGTGGATGGAGGAAATGTATGAATTTCCTCTGAATAAAAAAAATAAATCTATTTTGGAATTATTGTTTGAGGCATAATTTAGATAACTAATCTGTTCTTCTTACGCAGCGTAATCATTTTCCCTGTTTAAGAAAATACATTCTAGTTATTTTAGAAGGGCAAAGTTAGAGAAGAAAGATTACTTATTGTCATTGTCAAAATTTCCTCTCAGCCCCTTAACTTACTTGTTAACTTCAGTTAATTTCCCAATTTAACTGGATGAAGAATTGAGTTCATTTTGTTCAGAAAAAAAATGGCTCTTCTGAGTAGACTGAATAGCATTCCAGTTCTCTCTATTTCATGAGGAATCGTTCTGGAAATACAGTGTGCTTGCCTGTGCATCCAGTCTTGAGCTATACTTTTCCTACTGAGGTTTTGTCAAAAACGGTTTGCATTTATTTGTTTCTTTTATAGTGAGCCCTATCTAGTGTCCAGCATTGGTTATGCCTGTGGAATCAGAGAAGTGATTCCTACTACTGCTAATGCCAGGGTATTATTAGGTTCATGAGGAGTTAAGTCTCTATTTATTAGTTGCATTTTTGAAAATTAGGATATTGTATTACCTTGACAAGAACTCATATTTCACCTTTGTAGTAGATGTGTGCTTTTTTCCCCTGCATTTTTTCAGATGTTTATTTATGTCTTTTCAAATAAATATTATCGAGTCCATATACCATCAGTGTTTTAAATTATAGCTTGTTAGACATGAATTTGAAATATTATGTTGCTGAATGTTGACAGGAAGAAGGAATAAAACGAAAGAAAATAACCTGATTTTGGTTTATATTTTATTTTGTTATGTGCCTAACCAAACTGAAAAAGAACAAACAAACTAATCAGCCAGGCTAAATGCTTAACTGCTACATCTTAGCCTATATGTAACAGGAATTATGGTATATTAGGGCACATGGATTGATAATACCATGTTCTTAGGCTGTTACAATGCTTATGTAGAAGAAGACAAATAAAATATGGGCTCTTGAGCTGAATTGTCAGGTTTACTTCTGGATTGTCTTGCTTTTTGGTTTTAATCAGGTGCTTAATGTGAATTATAGAAGTAATTTTTGTAGGTGAACATAGTATAATTATACAGAGCGGTACACTAATTTTTTAAGTATTTATTTATTAACTTGGTCCTTTGAAGGAATGGCCAAAAGGTTAGTGAGTGAAAGGAGTTAAAGGAAGCCAATGATACTAATAAGTAATTATTTTATGTCCCTCAGTTTTTTATGGTAACCTTGAGCTTGCATCCTCCCACCAGAATTATCATTTTAGAAGGGAGAAAAAAAAAGGAAAAAAAAAAAAGAAATTACAGAGGATTCAGGGTGAGGTATTAGCACACTGAGTAAAATATATGGCTGCAACGCCTTTCTCCCCCATCCACAATCAATTGGATTCTTTTAGTTTAATATTTACTTGCTAAGATGAGATGCTAGTCTGCATGGTGATAAACAGTCTGCTACTGGCATCTGAAGGTGACCTGTCAGTTCATATGGACAAATCTCCTGCTTACTGAAATGTACAAAATAAATCATTAAAGCAGGCAGGTGCTCATTCCCAGATTTAAATCACCATAGATTTATGATTTGAATTAATGCTTCATTTGGTCATAGAAATAGATGCTGAGACAAATGATATGCAGTGGTTGGGGCTTCCATACTGTAGCCATCCTAATATTGATTACTGAGATGTCTTTGCAATCTCTTGTTTATATCAAGTACTGTCTTGTGACAGCTTGGCTGATATGAGCTACATTGCAGATAAGAAGGAAAAATGTCCTGGGTTCTTTTTAGTGGCAATTCTACATACAACATGCAGGATAGATAAATTACTGGGGTTTTGTTTAAAAAATGAATTCCGTATGGCAGCAAACAACAAAAAAAAAAAGATTATGCTGTGTGTGGGGGTTTCTTTATTTAATTGCAGAATTAAAAGAAAGAGAGTGACAAGGTCAAACTTTAAATTTCCTTGAAGAAGTTCTGCTCTTTGTCATATTAACATCTTAGGATGATATTAGGATCGGTTGTATGTTTACCGTCTAATACTCCAAAGTTACAGATAGGTAGAGCAGCTCAATTATTTCCTTGCTGCTTAAGTACTTGCAGCCCTGCTATCATACTTCATTAACCTGCAGCAGCAAAAGATAGAAGCCTTTGAAAATAAATACATTTAAAGCTATTTCTGTGAGCTAGGCTTTGCTGTCTATAACTTGGTAGGAAGTGAAGAACAGTCCCTATACTTTTGCTTCCCGAACATTTCATATAATGAAAACACTATGCACACACTTTAGGGAATACTCAAAGGATTTGTAAGGACCTTTGCCACTTGCTAAAATCTGACTCATAAAACTTGTAAACAACTATCAACAATAGTAAATTACTTGCTTAGTAGGAAATGAGTTCATATCTATTCAAAATGTGATCTCAAAACAGATGTCCCAAGAAAATGTCATTGTTTAACCTACATTCATACAAAAAAAAATTTGCTATTATTTCTTTAAGGAAGTGAAGCAATCATGAAGACTTTGGTGTTCTCAGTTTCTAAACACAGTTAGGAAATACAAGGCAACATTTTACACTTGGCTAGCACGTTAATCCATAAACAACCACAAAACGTGTTGAAAATTAAGAGGTTTTCTTGGCATGTTAGGTTTCCTATTTATCTGCATTACCTTGCAATATTTAAAATTATGAGACCAATGCAAGGTTTCCTGTGATCTGTTGTTCAAAACTAATGGTTGCTTGCATACTATTATTCTTTTTTTTTTTTTTTTTAATCCAGAATCAGAGATAAAATGATTTAGGTGAAATTATTTTTCTCCAGTGACCTTGCCCAATAATAGAACAGTACAAAATGTAGTCATTTCCTTTTTCTAAACACACATGTCTATTTTGAAGGAAAGAATTACTTTTATGGTTTCAGGAAAAAGTCTTGGAGACCTTGAAAAAGCAAATAAAAGGAAACAGAGAATGCAGGCCACTGAGCACAGCTCTGCAGTTGCACATCTGATTCTCTGCCTTGGCAATGTTAATGAACCTCAAATCCTCCCTATAATTAGATGAGGGAATTGCTTATATTTTCAAACAGATGATGCTGCTATAATGAAACGATTGACAGGGAACTTAAGAGTGTCTACAGTAGTCATTTGGTTTCCGGGTTTGGGGATTTTTTTTTTTCTTTTCTTTTTTTTTTCCTCTTTTTTTTTTTTTTTGAAGTGTAAAAAGAAGATTGGCTGTAGATACAGGTCCTGGGAGAGGTAGTAATTTACACAGAATGCTATGACAGGTGTCTTTGTATAGCACGGAAATAAAATGGAGGAGAGAGGAATGATGGGCAGGTACAGCAATTTTTTGGGAGGGGGTGTCCTGTGCTTATTCTGCTTGGGTTCTTTAAAAGGGGCCGAGACTCAAGAGATGGATCCGGATTGAGTGCACAGCTGTAACTGCTGATGAGCTAATTGCTCCTTATCTCTCAGCCCCATTCATCTTCATTTTTTACCAATTACTGAGAATTATCTGTGTTCTCAGTTGGATATGAGAGTTAATCCTTTTTGGTTAAGCTGGCAGTACTGTGAGCAGATTCCAAATCATAGGGTGAAAAAGCCAGAGCAAGCTTGTTCTCAAACTCTCTCCAGTTCAATGACAGTATCACTAGTTCATAAGAATTTTTCTATTGTTTAACAGATTCAACACAGATATATATTTTTCTTTTACTTCACTCCTTTTATTAGTTTGTATTTTTCTCTTAATGTAAACTGAATGCATATATTCCTAGGCAGATGGATGTGCTCCCTTTCTAAAAATACGCAGTTGCAAAAATGAAAGTAAGATAAACAACTGCTTCACACCAGAAATATTATTTGCAGTATTTCACTGTTTATTGTATGCTACATAAGAATTCTTTTAAAGACAAAACTGTACTTGTAACTTTGACATCATGGGACATAAGACAAATGCTTTTCAGTGCCATGTATCTACTTTTGTAAACTTCTTTGAGATCTGTGGATGAAAAGTGTTGTCTAGGTGTTAGCAAAGGCATAATCATGCAGCCTTAAGCAAAAATGTGCTGTTGAGCACATCATATTTCAAGCTAAAGGAATGCTTTCATAAAACTGTGCTTTGGGAACACACAGAATACCAGAAACAGATCATTCGGTTGTAGTCAGGTCACAAAACTTTGGTTTGGAATTTTGCTTGCCGTTGGGATGGCATGGAAAAAAAAATCTTGAATTTCATAGCTCAAATATAACATTAGTCTATCAACCAAAAATATATTTTCTCTGGATCTGCTTCCCTAGCCTTTAATTATGATTGTTATATTTGCTAAACAAGGCAATGAATTGGATGTTACAAGCTGAAGTCCAGTTAGTAAATTAGGGGAATTATTAGCAAAGATTCAGCATTTCATGTTGGACAGTCAGTTGTGTTATGTATGAGTCCTTAAATCCTCACTGTGGGATTCATTGGAACAAATGTAGGCATTTGCGTCTGATTTAGTCACCTTAGATTCAACAGACAGAAATAAGCAATTGTAGGGGTGATCCACCTCATCCTAAAGGAGATGGCAAAACTAGGTCAGATAAATTGCACCTTAAAAGTGCTTAGTCCTGCAACTACTGAGTTGTAGTTACGTAAAGCAAGTTAAATGACTGAATCTCACTCTCAGTACGTGCAACTAATATTTTCTGGAATAAGATTTGAATGAGTTAACAGGTCTTTTCCAAGACACTGATACAGTAATGGCAAAATAGTGCCTAACCCACAGTGAAATGGACAAGAAAATAAAAGAAAAATCTCTTCAGATACAGCAGGTGAGATATTTAAGTATTCACCCAGAAAACTATTTAGATATAAATATACTCTCAAGTTTATTCTGATTGTATAGGTATATCACTTCTGAAAAGAGTGATTTTACCTATGTGAGACATACTGAGAGAACAGGCTTCTAAAGCTGCAGAAGCAAATGCTTCCTCCGTGACATTTGTGCTGTGGGTCTGCTGTGAAGCTGTATCAAGTTCATGGAAAAATCTAAATGACTAAGTCTATCTTGTCAGCAAGATTAAAAAAAAAAAAAGGCTATTTATATTGTTTGATCACATTTACTTTATTTCCTGTTCCATGCAAGATAATCCTAATTGGATAAATAGTTGGATAATTTAATCTTCA
>NW_015094510.1:2463129-2472999 GCF_001431845.1 Calidris pugnax
AAGGACAAACCAATTAATATAAATGTGTTACACATAAAGAACTGATTTCAATCAATTGCTATCTATGTAAACCTTTGGGCACTTAGCTGAATGAAATAGAGCAAACAGATTATGTGACATAGGGACAAAATATACTTTTAACTCTTTTGTTATGTAGCAGGGATATCACCCAAAATATACGTAATGCAACGGTAAGACCAAGGTGTATGCTTCATTGTGCCACAAAGTCCACTGAGAAGTTGCAGTCCTTAAAGATCACCTTTTCCTGATAATGAGAAAGCCCTGCTGATGGTGTTCTTAATTTTATTTTTTATCTTCTGGATTTTGATTAATACTTAAAGTAGCCTCCATTTCATTTGTTTGTTCTTTGCAGCACTTCAAATTGAACTTCTAAAACACTTCTGCAGTATACTTTTAAAATATCCCAATCCAGGAATTTCTAAATAGAGTATTCATTTCTTCTACAGTTGCCTTGTAATGATGAAAACATTTATCACCCTGAAATCAATACAAATGTCTTGGGCATCCTTGTTTAAGAAAATTACAGCATCCCTCTCAACCTTATTTTTTTTTTCTTTTTTCTGAAGAACGAACCTTTTGTTCTATGCATCTTAAACTGCCTGCACATATTGTTCTCTTTACAGGCTTAATTAGAGAATATGATCAATTTAATATAAAGGTTTCAAAATACCGCCAGTGATGCACAACAAGGGGGAAAAAAAAAAAGAAATAAAAGAAAAAAAAAAAGAAATACAAGCTTGACATTTTAAAACACTTGCATTTGAAAGACTTTCACTACTAATTGATTTTTAAAAGAGTTCTGTGGAAAAGTGAACTCAGAAATGTTTGGAAGCGCCTTGGCAGCATGCCAGAACATTTAGTACAAAGCATAACAAGACAGTTTCTGAGGCCTTACTACAACTGAAAAGATATGTTCTTTGCCTTTCTTAATCTAATTTGGTATCCCAGCTGTACACTTACAGATTATGCCGGGTATTTTCAGTATCTTGTGGACATCTTTAAATGATCAGTTGGCACAAGGCAACAACTACCCTGCTGTCACAGGCAGGGTTAGGGAATACAAAGGTTTTTCAGTAGTGAGATTTTCTTTAAATTTCCTAAACCAAGCGATAATAATGAATCAATGTTCATGTCATTATTTTAAGTGGCATTTGGAGCATATTTATCTGCTAGTACGATTTTCTAGCATGGATTGACTGGTCCAAAGTCTGTTGTTTCTATTTGTCTTTAGTGGAGTTAATAGTTTTGTGTGGAGCGAAAAGGAGGACAGACTATATCCTATATTCTGTAATCATTTTCTTTAAAATTACCTTTTAGCTCGGACAATATGACACTGCCTATTCTATAACATTTTAGAGTTCTTTGTTAGTTGACTGAAGTTGAAACAAAAATCCTCCTTTTTTTGTGGAGTATGCACTTTGAAAACCTACATAGACAGCTGAAATATTAATGGAAATGACATCCATTCTATTTTGGAAAAAGAGCAGACCAAATGATAACGGGTAACATTGACCAAAAGCAATTACTTTAAAAGGATACTGCTAAGTATCTGAGAAAAATGATTCCTTTGACTAGTTGTTTGTCAGGCCCTGTGTGGTTTTTATTGATTGCTCTTGAATATATAGCCCCCATGACTGAAAACGCTGCTGGTAATGTCCTTCTTTTTATCGTGCTGAGAGTATCTTACTGAGAATAATAAGAAAGAAATTTATACAGAAAACAAATACACATTGGAGCTTTAAATTAGCCAAAAGTGGTCTATAGATTACCTATGATATTAATTTTCTAGCATGTCTCCTTCTCACAAGCTAGTATTTAGAATTCAATGACAAAAAATCAGGCCCAAGAGTTAGGTATTAAGTATTTGTTTATGTGTTTTGTTTCTCCCACCCCTCTGTATCTGATTATCTCTGTGGAGCACTGCAATTCATCTTCTGCTATGAAGTACAGTAAGTTTGAAATGAGTCATAGATAGGATTTTAGCCAGTACTGTTTCTTATATATGAATATTTTATCTATGCAGCTAACTGTTTTTACTCCACAATGGAAGATTTCATCTTCATGTGAGTGGCTGGCATCTCAAAATGCCACCAGTCTATTTAAATGGACACTTGATTAGGATGCTCAAGTGAATGAAGACAGACACAGGAATGGATTTAAGCAGCAGGCTGCAGTTTTATTAACTTAACACTGGAAAGCTTCTGAAACAATGAAAATCTTCCCAGACTCCCCAGCTACACAAGGCCTGCCAGAGGATGGAATAAAGTTTGTAAGATTCAGTTTGTTCTAGAATTCAGTTCTTCTTTTCAAGGCCTTTGAATAAGTCTCTCTCCTTCTTTCTTCCCACAGCAAGGCAAAAGTTATCAAAGGGAGACCTCTGTGCCTTTTTCAGATGCAAAAGTTTGCCAGCAAAATTCTGCGTTTCATTTGTTGTTGTGATAGGTTTACTAGCAGTCCTCCAAAGTTAAGAAGGAATAGCTAGGGTTTTGCGTTACTTCCAAATTTTCCTGTCAATTGAACTAAAACTCCAAGGTGCTTTAAAATCCATTAGGCTCCAAAGGGGAAAAAAATCCTTCATGGCTCCAATAGTAATTCTTCAGCCAGTCCTGAGGCATCCTTAGGAAAAAAAATCCAACCTAGTTGACATCTCTAGTTCCAAGATAAAAAGGTCTGGACAGAAAAAGAAGTTTAAATTAGCAAGTGGGAAGTCAGGAGCAAGAAGACTTGGAAAGTTTTTGGAAAGAAAAATCTATGTCTTTCCCACATACGGACTGAAGGTCTAATCTAGTTTTCACCCCGTGGGCTGAAAGAAGGTGATACTATGATAACGTTATCTTTGTGTTCTGAGGAACTCAACGAAAACCTTCATTAGACATCTCTTTAAGGCAATTTCACAAGCCTCATGTCGAGGATAGTTGTAATAAATCTTTCTTCCTCTTCCTTGGGTTGCACGGCTCTTTTCTCATATACAGACACTTTTATTATATTAGGTCCAAAATTTTCTTAATGATTGAGAAAGCAGTGTCCGTCCTTTTGGAATCCGTGTCATGTTTATATGGTTCATTCTGACTTCGGAGTCCCCTTTCACTTTTTTTTATTCTGTATTTATTCTTGCAAATATACAGGATTTTTCAACTATTTTTGTATGCAGATCAGGTTTAGCAGTAATTTCTTTATATGAAAGAGAAGGCAGGTAATTTTTGTATTTATCCACAAACATGTTTTATAATGCCATGCATTCCAGCAATAGAATTTATCTTTTTGTGTAGCGCTCTTCCAAACATGCCTAGTCACTTTGGGGTGAAGTGCTATATGGATACTGTGTTACTTCAAATAGTCAGTTTATGATGACAGGGACCTTAACCAGTAAACTTTGATGAGACACACTGGTCGCACACAGACCCCAGTCAGGTGCAGGTGCACCAAGGTCCCTATTAGCAACAAGTTCTAATTTCTGGTTCTGCACAAAGCCGTCCTGGACAGCCAGAGCTGAGGAGGACTGAGTAGGGACCTACCTTAGTTCTGATATTGAGTAGAGGCTGAGGATCATCCTACAGAGAAGTGGTTCTGCAGGAATCAACTTAAATGTGGCTGGACTTGTTAGTAATTGGTACAGCAGTGCTAGCCAGATGTCACAAAGATGTTACAGAATAATGTTTTGCAGTCCATGCATTTTCTGAGATAGTATTTAAATACCATGGAAGATGGAGAATTGAGTGTATATACAGAGTTTGCTACAGTTCTGTACATTATTTTGTTTTCTAGGAGGAGGGAGGTCCTTGTTCTTTTCAAGATCACAGGGTCTTGGTTCTGGCCTCTTAAAGAAACTGGAGCCTTTACTTTCTGTCTTCTCTCCCAGCCCCCCGAGTGACTTAACTGTTCCTCCTGGACAACATGTTGGAAAGACTAAAAAAATGAGAAATGTATGGAGTGAAGTTCAGGTCTTTACTGGAGTCACCTCATTTGCCTAGGTCCTCATGTGCAATGACGTGCAAACAGTCCACACCTTGAACGTGCTGGAAACTTCTCCCGTGGTCATGGCAGAAAAGCACTAGGTGCCTTTTTTCCCCCAAGTAGCCCCTTGAAGCCTTTAGTTGTGAAACTGTGTTTTTTTTAACAGATCTTACATTTGAAAAACAATTTTTGAAAAATTGGTGAGCAAGAGATGTATTCACTTGCTTCCACATCAGGTCTGAGTTTGCAAGGGAGCCTGCCTGTATAACTTTATACTTTCCATAATCACAACTAAGTTACATCTGCCAAAGCAGATGAGCTGTTCCGTATGTGATTATGATTTTATATATATATTTAAAATCTTGGAGCCAGTAAAACTGAAGTTATTTGCAGGCCTTGCCCTTAATCCTCACACATAACGGAGGTGGGCATGGGGCACAGACAAGACTGCTGCCGTACCAGTACAGCAACTGGAGTCTCTCTCAATCTGGGATTGAAGCTCCTTGCTGTACAGCTGAAGTCTTAATAGGAGGAAGAGGCACTAAGAGAGCTCGTTCTTGAAATCCAAAAGTGCTGTCTGATGGTCAGTGACAGTGGTAATTGTGGGAAGTGGTGAGGGAGGAGAACTAAGGGAAAAGGGGAGTAAGAGGGAAAGAAGGATCAGGATGGGAAAATGCTGGTCAGTTAAGGATACTTCTAAATATGCTTCTCCTTTTGTTTTGTGACTGTTGAGCTCTTCTGTCTTACTGCTGCTGCTTCAGGGTTTGCACAGAGATGTGCACAGGACAATCCAAGACTCTGGGTTGTCTGTCTTTTGTTTGTATGGAAAAGCCACATTAACAGATATGTATGACTGTGGATGGCATTAAACTTGCATTTTCCAAATTTTTTCAGGGCCAGTACTATAGGTGTGACCTCACCTAGAACTGAATTTTTGGCTATGATATGCCAACCCCTGTTTCTGTGCTGGAATATTCCTTTACAATGTCACCGCCCTCTTCCTGTTTTGCTGTGGTGCGATACAATTTTTGCAGCGTTCTCTTTCCCCTCTGACTCCCCTCATCATCCCTTGATAATTATTTTTGAAAAAAATAGTATACTTTCCTGTTGCATTACTGGTGCTGACAGCTGTGGGTTTATCCGATGAGTTGTGCAGAGCGAAGCCTGCTGTTCTTATAGCCACATCGTTTTCTGCAAAATTCCGCTTTCGATTTTGAAAGGGATTTTGTTTTGTTTTTGTAATAAAGTTCACAGCTGCAATACAGCTGTATTGTCTCATGGAGCCAGGAACAAGGACAGAAAAAGTTGAAGTTGAGGTTCAGCTTGTGACTAGATAGATAGATGGAAAACTGAATGCGACGCAAGCGAGCTCAATAGCCTGACGAAGAGTGGAGCAAGTGGGACATAGAAAGCCGGAGAGCCCAGATTCAAGTTTTTCTTTTGTGCTGGTATCAAGATAGAAAGATGATTTCTGCAGCAGACTTTTAGAGGTTGAGGGCTGTTATAGCCAAAATATCTGGGGAGCACGGAGAAAAATAATTCAGGATTTACTGTTAAAAATAACCATCAGTTTTTCGTCAGTGATATTCTCTGCAGTGAGTCATTGCTGAATATGTTTGTGCCAGAATGGGAAAGTAGGGGATGAAGAGTATTTTAGAGACAATAATGAATTAATGTTGCCATGGATTTTGTAGCTGCTACTGCAGAATTTAAGAGTTGTCACCATGGAGTTGGGTCTGTTGTGCGCTGCGGAGTTCGCAAAGGACCTGTCCTGCGGTGACTTGCTGCAGCAGGGTTTAGCTGTAGGGTGTTTGGACTTTGGAGAGTGGTGGTAAGAGTAATATTTTGTTTAATAGCTAGAGGCAATCGTCAGATTGCATTACTGCTTCCGTCCAGACGAAAGGGAAGTAATGGGCAAGTAAAGCAATGAGTGAAATCTTAGATGCGTAAGAAATAGTAGGATGTATATAACACCGTGTCTGTAGAAGGGTCACCGTAGACATAAGTGGAACCAACAAGCCTTTCAAAACTCTGGAGTGAAAAAATGTGTTCAGTTAAGCAGTGAGAAAACTACCAGAATGTGCCCAAAACAAAAAAAGCCCTATTAAATCTTTCACATTTAGATAGATATGTTCCAATTGCTATTCAAATGGTGAGTTTTTCTTTATTTGTCCATGGTACTAAGTTAATACAGATTTAGTTTGTGTTGTTACTGCTTGGAAAGTTATTGCAAACTGTCATTCCATTTTTGTGCTCTAATATTAGGAAAAATGAAGTGGAAGTTAGTGATATATTATCTTTTTTATAGGAAGGAGTGAAAACTGTAGTACCTAGCTAATTCTTTTTAGAAAATATACATTTTACTAAATTGAGCGATATCTCTAACTTTTTATGATTCCCTGTCCTTCCCAGTAGCCATTGACAGTTTATTTTAAAACAGACAAAGGCCATAATGAGAAAGGTTTTTTTTTTCCACACTCATCATCCAAAATGAAGAGTTATAGCTGTTAAAAATTGGTCTTAGTGTTATTCAGATCACATAAGACTTCCTTTAATTGGCCCTTAATAAGCTTGGTTTAACTGGGATTTAAAGAAAGAACAGTGGTCATTAACATTAGCCAGATTAAGACTCTGTTAATTACCACTGAAAGATAAAGTAATATGCAAAGATGGGGTCTAAAATATTCTTGCACTTAAGCACCCAAGGAAGTTGAGAATTTTCTTGCTAACTGAAATGAGTAAGTCAATAGCTCTTTCTCTGCAAAGCTTAAAAAAAAGAGAAGAGAGAGGGAAAGAAAGAGACAGAGTACAATTACTACATTTAAATACTCTGGCTTAATTAGTACCCTGTATACAGAAATAGTTTCTAGTTTGTTTTAATTTTTTTTCTGTCCCTCAAACTTAACTTATGTTTTGGTTTAAGTATTTGATAAATTCTGCATGAATTTATGATTTTCTAGTCATTAGTCTTTTGTATAGACATTAATGTGAATATTGGTGACTATTTATACATGAATAAAATAGATAAATATGTTATATGCTACTTTTATATATATCACTTTTAAGTGAAAACTATCTTTATAGTGCACAGTAGCAATAGAATCAAAATATTTCAAGCATTATAACCAAAATGTTAAGAAGATGTATCCTTATAATAATGGCATTTTTATGATGTCAGTATAAATACTTTAAAGCATTCCTCAGTTACAACAGTCGCTCAAGTGTCGTTGTGACATAGCATTTCCACTTTGGGGTGGACTTGTGGTGATTTTGTCATGGTATCCTATCAATCACAGCACCCATCAGAGGAAAGTTCAAGAAAATGGCAGTAGGCAGATATAGAATCATCTCCTGTGCATGAATAGTTCCTGACTAGTCTTCCTCAGTCAGTGATGATGTATAATCTGAAATTAGAAGTTTTTAATCTCATATAATTGTTTCATATAATTTTTGATGTAATGAGAGCTTTTCCCCACTACTACACTAAGTGATAAATTCTGGTTTAAACAAACTGTTGTTCTCAATTATTTCCATCTGTATGATTATAAATATTTTTAAAACAAGTAATTCTGTTTCTTCCAGAAAGTGATATGTGCTGATATGTTGTATCTCAGTTTCATGGAATATTTTCACATTCTCGTATAGTGAGAAGGACTAACAGTTGTGCCAAACTTACTGTTACGTATTCATATATTAATGATCTTTTTCACTTCTATCTCTCTAAATAGACTGGTGATCTTAATTTAGAAAAGGCACTAGTTATATATTTTCAACATTTTATTTCTACTTTACATAATCTTCATTTTTTTTTAAAACTGCTTTCATGCTGAATAGTTTTTCAACAACCTGTGCCTATGATGTATTTTCTTAGGGGATACAGTGGTATTGAAAAATGAAACAATGATCAGTTGGTAGGTCAAATAAATCCACATATTCTGTTTTATTCCATTTAATATTCAAAGATTCTGGAGTTTGTTAGTTTATTACTTTCCTTTTTTAAAATTGTTTCTCAACAATGTAGTTGGTGTATATATTTTTAAGGATAGGTGCTGATAAATCACTGTAAAATATGGTTTTCTTTTCTGTTTGAAATTGTATGTATTACAGCTCCACTTTTTCAATTAGCAACCGATAACAAACCCATGATATGCCAGATGTACTGTAATATTTTCTAAATCAAAGAAATCAAATCTGCTGTGTTTCACTAGTTTCTAAACATTGTGTGCATATAGTATTTAAAAATGAAGTAAATAAAAAAAAAGTCTTGTATTGTTACAAAAACATACTTAAAATCCTGTATTTATATCTAAACCCAATATTTTAGTATATATTTTTTAAAAATTATTTTGAAGATCTATTTCTCATATTTGGAACCCAGCATTGAGGATGCCTAGCAGATCAGAGGGTTAATCCTTAAATCATATTTATGCTGTATTTTTTGAATATAGAACACCTGCAAATGAAAAAGGACATTTCTCATCCATTCATACAGAAACTTATGCTTGTAGAAGACCTGGGACAGTGTGGACATTTTTATCCTCCCAAGGGTGCACCTGACACCTCCTATGCATTCTTTCATGAACATATTTTAAGTATCAGATGATAACCACGGGCCATGAAACCTGTTGCTTTTAAAATAACAGGAACTGTGTTAACAAAAGATCTCGCCAAACTTATTGTCTCAAATAAAATAATTGAAAAACAGGGCCAAGGAGGAAGAAATATGCTTTAATCGATAGGCTATTTTTACATGTGAATGGAAGTTTGGATTCATTCGACTGGATAAGGTACAAGCTTTATTAGCCTAAACCCAGTCAACCTCAGTCCTTTGTTAGACGCGGGTTTTCTCTTTGTAGGCTGTGCAATATCTCCCTATTAAATTTCTCATTCATCAGTTCATGCCAAAGCCAGTCAGCGTGATGTCATTGTTCCCTGAATGCTTGTGCTCAGAGTGCAGCCCTTGCTGTGGAGCTGTCTGTGTTCCCTGCAGGCTGCCTCCATGTACCTACATGCGGGAAGGAGGTAGGAATCGAGATTACATTGAGTCTGCAGACCAAGAAAGCTTTAGAGAAACTTTGCATATGGATGCTTGTTACTGCTTTCGTGGCAGAAGAGACACTGAGAACAATCTTTGCGGGTCAGCTTTGGAAACTAGTCAGTCTGTGCTTAAATGTACAGGCTTTGACTCAGCAAACTTTTGGGGGATCCAGTACCAAACATGTAACTTACCAGCTGCCCCTACGTTTTCAGAAGAGTTTAAGATATTTTCCAATATAAACAGATAATTGTGTTTTGTCAGCTTAAGATTTTCCAAACCAGGTAAAGAGGTTTAGATGAGTAATTCATGTGCAAAGAATGTGTAGGCAAACTTCTCTCCACTCATTCCACAAACTACAGTACAGCCAATTTCAATTGAAAGATTCCTTGAACTCTACGTGGAGCATTTGGCTAGTGATATATGCATTCATAATAGTCATTAAATGAACAGGGTTTCACTACTATGGTGAATGGAATAATCCTTCAAATAGAACAGCATAGTGAGATGACTTTTCCTAAGAAGCACAAAATGATGACACTGAAAAGAACTCGTTTGGATAACTTAACAAGTGCTAAAAAAAAAAGAATCAGTTTTTCCAAAAAAAAAAAAAAAAAAAAAAGCTACTCTGTCTGGAAAAGATGGCCCACTTCGTAAATGTGTTAGGTTTGTTTTATATGCTGCTTTGTAACTCCACTACTCCAAGACACTTCCTTAGTTCTGCTGCCTTCTTCTCCAACTGCTGAATGTTCCAGTGCCATTGTCTTTTATTTGAATGGAGTTTGTTCAGTTGGCAATGCAAACGTTTTAGAATAGCATCGTATCTTTTATTCTGTACCTAATAAAATAGAATAAAGATC
>NW_015094510.1:2473009-2528009 GCF_001431845.1 Calidris pugnax
CTAACAAGTGGTTAAAAAAAAAAAAACAGGTTTTCCAAAAAAAAAAAAAAAGGAAAAAAAAAGGCTACCTCAAATGTTCCTCTTTACATTTTCTTCTTTCCAGTCTCCATGGTAAATACCTCAAGCACTTGCCAGTGTACTCCCTCAATGAAGAGCAAGGCTGAAATCTGTCACAAATCATACCTAGCTGCCAGAGAAATTCAAATTGCTGTAAGCACAAGTGCCAGGGGAGCTCTTACAGCGATGCTGAAACCATAATGCAACATTCACAACGAGATCATTGCATCATAATCTCCTTCTGAATGTGACTCCCTTTGTGTGTCAGGTGTTTGCATGTCAGAGGGAGAAGAAGAAAGGGGATTGCGAGTTTAACACAATCTGTTGTTCAATATTAAAGGTTGTTGTTTGTTTGTTTGTTTATATATTCAAAATGACCTGTTTTTATGCAGGATATTCCATAGGCTTCCAAGCTACTTGCTGCCCTCTAATCCCCTCAAGTACAAAACCCTTTTGTTAGAAATATTCATGTTTTCATTTCAGACAAGCTAGTTACTTGGAATTCTCTCTAAGCCTATGAGCTTGCAGAAGTTAATATATATTAAAAATTATATTTATTTTCAGTATATGCATCACAACTATTTTAATTTCCTAAGTGCACAATCAATATTTAAATAAAGAACATTTGATTCTTTCTCAGCTGTATCAGCTTTTGAGCAGAGTAAGTTTATGAAAATCCATGGAGGTTTTTTTTTTTCCAGATTTACAGCAGCATAAGTGAAAGGAGAATCAGGGCCATATATTACAAAATGTCATTTACATTAATTCAGCATCCATCAGACTTGCCTTTATTTCATGCAGTCGTGCTCACAAAGTATATGGAGGTTGTTTTGGGCTTCTTTTGTTTTTTTGAGAGTTTATCGATATAATCTAAGACTAGAATATATATCCTCAAAAAAACCCCAAGATACAGTGAATTTAAGAGTGAGAAAAGCTGGCAGCAGGTTGATTCAGAAGAGGAAAGATGTGTCAAACTGAACCTCTCGTGAAGGTGGCTTCTCTCTCACTTGACTCTGCCGCCTGATATGATTATAATAAGCAATTTTGGCTACAAGAAAATATGTTTGATTCACTCAGTATGCAACTGAAAACCATTTAGAGTTAATGGTCAGAATAAGATGACAGATGAGAGTAGAGATACCAAAACCCAGAAACTCCATTTCAATTGTCCCTCTACATCATTGATTGTACTGCTTTTATGATAAGAATATAATGGTGATTATCACAGGAAAAGGGAAAATCAGAAGTGTTTGTGGTCAGTCATGTTTAGCTCACCTAACTTCATGAGGAGCTTAAGTTTGGAATCTAGTTGTCCAGGGCTCAAAAAGAGATACGTGTCTCCCATGGACAATTAGTACCAATGAATATGTGAATTACTGTGTACGGCTGATTGCCCATTCTTTGACTACACAGGTTATCAGAGGCAACCGGTCACTTAAAGTGAAAACTTCAATTAAGTGAATCCAGATCCAAACGCTTTATAGCTCAGTTGTGTGTCCTGGACCCAGAAGAAACATTGAGCAGGACTGATTCAGTCAGTATCTATACTATTTATTTTTTAGCTGGCTAGAAAAACATAAATATATATACGAGAAATGGCCAATAAAGGTATTGTAGAAGAAAAAATCTGTGTGGATAAACCAGTTTCAGACCTGTATCTGGAAAGGTCTTAAGCATAAGTTGTAATAAAAAGTTAAGTACAGAAAACACTGAGGGAAAGCTCATATATATATATATTTTTAACCTGAAAGGCCCTGAATAGTTCCATTTCATCAGCAAAGTCCCCCTGACATTAGGAATTATATTACTGTATCTTCCCCAGATTGCCCCCGCTTTGCACCGAGTAGAACAATCCCTGTTTTATGCCAAAAGAGCGGTTGGAATGCTCTTTTCAGTGATCTGTAAGACCGAATTCAGCGCAAACCCTTACTGATGTATGGCATTGGGCATAAAGCAAGGAGCCACTATAAGTTTCACCAAATCGGGTAAATGGAGCTCAGAAATAGTGGTCTAGTCAACAGAGCATCACTAAGGGAATACAGACAATATGAGTAACTCAAACCTCCTTTGCCCATCTCCTGTGAAAACATATTAATTGGCAGTGTGGAAGCCAGTCTGAGTTCTCTCCAAGTATTTTTCGTTCTTTCTGCATCAGGACCACTGTGATGAAGCAAGTGCAAGATTTATTGGAAAAGAAAGAGAGAATTATTTTGTGGTTCAATAATTAGGATGCTCAGGCAATACTCCAGGGTTCTCATCTAGAGTCTCTTTCTGTGTTTTATCAATGGTTTTTACACATGCTATTTAAAAAGTAAAATGTAGAAATAGACCTTGAAATGACTCCTTTTTTAACTTAGCAGAGTAGACGCCTGTCTTCAGGAGTGGAATTTATGGGGAGTTTAAGGGTAATTTAAGTATCTAAGTCCCAGAGTACAGTCTTAAAAAGGCTGCTAATCCCTTTAGAAGTCTACAAAGGTCTGGAACTGCACAACCTAGAGGAATGGAGGTACATTTCAAAACTGCTGGGTACTTAAGACCCAGGCTGAGAAAGATAACAGTTCTTCTTGTCCTTGATATTTCTGTACTGCCTAACTTAGGTGGCTCCACACTTTTTTTTTTTTTGGCCTTGAATCGTGGGCACCCTTCCTGTGTGTTGCATTGTAGATCTGAGTCGCCTTCAGTTCTTTTATGTCAGCCAGTTAAAAGGTAGAGATTGTAGTCTATCTGTGCCTTTTCTTGTACCTGAGCATAAATGCTAAAGAGCAATGTTGGAGAGAAGGAGAATAAAAAGTACTGCATGCTACTGAAACTGCGTAGGGAATTTAGGTAGGCAGAATGCAATTATGCATTTGGAATACAGCCAGGACATATGGGTTAACACATGTACTCCTGTGAAAAGTGCCATGGGATATTTAATGACTGTAAGTTGTCAGAACTCAGTTTTACATCTCATCTGAAAGACAGCACCACCAGCAGCATGATGTCCCTTTGCACCATGCTGGAGCAGTTCCTCAGGATGGACTCAGAGGGAGGGAGTGGTGTCTCCTGAATCACCACTTCCGTTTTTTGCTGCAGCTGGGCTTTCCTGAAAGATTAGTATTAAAACATTAATCAAACCCAGTTTTCTTAGCTAATGAGGTCCAACGAATTCACTGTCCAAATTCAAATATGAGTGCAGTTGCCTATGCCAGAAGCAGCTTGCTGTAAGATGACACATTACCAAACACTTCTTTGGGGTGGAAGATGTTACCCTTCTGGGCTGGCCACCTTTGCAGAATCTCTGATGAGTGTAAAAGTGTTGCTCAAAGTGAAATAGTGTAAGCATGTAGCAAAAAGATGAGCAAGTTTAGCAAAAGCTTAAAAGGACTTTTAATATCAGCATATTATGGCATGATAAATAATTTTAAAAAATAGAAATGAAAAGGCTATGTGTCAGCTATCTCATATTGTGGAAACATGAAGCATCTGTTATAAAACTATTAAGAAAGATGGTTTCGTGCTATTCTGTATTTAATCTCAAATCTACTTCAGTGGCACCCAAGCCTATGAACAGGCATTACAACCTCATCGGAGTGTTTTTAATTGAAATGTTATGAACCTTCGCAGTCCAAACTGTAACTAGAGTACCAAAAACATCTATTATGTTATCCAAGAATTTGGATGGGTTTGCTGCCAGTAATTGTTGAAATGTACCCCAGCCTGTGCCCTTCATCGGGGACTTGGTGGACTCATCTTCCTGTAGGACTTTAATGGCAAATAATTTTTATTTTTTATTTTTAGCAAAGGCCACTCAAATTTGTGCTTTGTGCCCTTAATTGATAGGCTTAATTAATGAGGATGTGTGACAGAAGACATTTTCTGAAGTCTGAGTTTTCAACATAATCTGCATTAGTAGCTTTTACTATGTTGGTCTGCTGATGGGAGCTTCTTTACAGGACAAGGGGTAAAAGGCTGGATTCCACAGATAAGACAGCTTTTGTGATTCTTGAGTAAATAAATACATTCCGTTCCTGCATTACACCATTTTTAGGCAGCTTGTTCCCCTCCTGCAGAGCATTAATGCAGTTTGTCTTTGCAGTTGGGACTTTCTTTTTGATGTGGTGATTGACTGGAGTTTGCCAATCATTTGTTCAGCTGTGTAAGCCCCACTAATTTCCCAAAGTTAATCATAACAGTGTGTATGGTTGAGATAATGGAGCTGGTTGCCATACTCAGATATAATTCTGCAGACAAGTTCTTGATGCAGAAGTCATAAAACTGCAGTGTGAAAGGAAGTAAAGTCTTTCCTGTTCTATATGTTTATTTCAGTTTTGGTACAAAATGGTACCCATTTTCTCTAGAAAAGATATCATAGTACAACTAGTCTCCATTTGCAATATTTGTTTCTTATTTTCAGCTAGGAGAATAGCTGAAATAAAATTTACAAAAATTATAGAGAAAAGTTTAACTATAAAATTTTAAAACCAGTCATGTATCCAGCATGAGAGGTAGTTAAGAATCTGTACGTTCTTAGAATCTATTAGGGCACCAGTTATTCATGTGGTGTCATCTTTTCTTGAAAATTCTCTGTAAAAGGAACAAAAGGGAATGCTTTAGATATGAAAGGCTATACTGTATCTGCAACTGCTAGCTATATATAATAATACTTTAAAATGCAAGAAGGAACCTTATTTAAAATTATAGGATTCTGCATTATTACCAAAGGAGAATAAATGAAAAATCTATAATGTTTCTTAAATATTCTGCAAGCTATGGAATATGCTGTGAGTCTTACCATACCAGCACTAGCAAAAAAGTTGCAGTTTTGGTATGCTTCATTAACTGTTTGCATACAAGACAAAAGTGCTTTCTGATGAAGTGTAAAACCAACTTGGGACCAATTTTCCAGAACATAAATTCAACATTCATTCCATCCCCTGATATTCTTATATTCAAACAGCTAGGGAGGTTTTATGTCTTATCTTTTATCAATAATTATTTTTAATTCTCCAATTTTTAGATTATTCAGCCAAATATAATAAGCTCAGAGTTGATTTCATACTGTGATGATTGCTGTTAAAGACATGTTCCTTTCTAGAGGGCTGCGATTAGTCTGGTTATGCGTGTTTTTAACCAGTTATTTTAAATTCTGTGTTATCATAGATATCTCTTCCTAGAGTTATTTTTCTCAAGATTTATAAACAGGCAGATACCTTTATTCAGGCGTCTATCCCTTCAAAGTTGATTTTAAGATCACACCTTTTAAATCTTTTTTTTCCCCTTTTGTAGTGGAGTTGAACTAGTTGTGTGGTAATAATATGTATTTTAGTGAACTGGAAAGTGCCCTTTTAGATTCAGCACTGCACATCTGTGAAAAGTGATTTATCATGATAATGTAATTAGTGCTCCTGCAGCTAATAATTCAAATTTGTGTTTGCTGAATTCTGTTTTAATGGTCTCAGTTTTTCTATTGAAGCTTGACTGATGATGAACTATCTCTGTATCTTGCTATAAAGCACCATGTATTTACTGAGTGAAGTTTATTTTATTATAGAACAGTTTAGCGACTCAGAGGAGTCACTAGACTCCTTTTCAGTGAGGTGAGAGTGGACATGGCAAATTTATATTGCATTAGTGCATACAAAATAATGGGAATTACAGGAGTTATACCTGACATGAAAGACTGCAAGTTTTCCTAAACCACTTCCAACTTGTGTGACTGTTCTACTTAGGGTAGCGGTAAAGGTAAGCAATAGAGGAATGGGAAATTTTGCAGTTTTCTGTTCAGTTCCATGATCTGTAGGCTCATTTTTAGTCTTGAAGTAGTTAGCATAAGGTAGAGAAAGAGAACTAATAGTCTTGTGGAAGTCTGGTACTAAGAGGAGGGGGAAGTATGCTCTTGGTAGTCCCCTACTTGCAGAGGCTACTCTGTAGGCTGCTGAGAGGTCCCGCTCTAATCCTGATAAATCCTTCATAATAAGCACCAAACTGTCTCCCAGTTATTCTGGATATGAGTTTGGTATGTTGATTGGCACTTATGAGTATTATAAGTCCTGTGTTTGTGTCAGCTCTTCTTATAGTTGCATTTTGAAGCTACACCTGTACTATGAAATGCAGCAGGACCTGTGGATGGGATTGAGGACTGGTGTGGAGTCACCCATAGGGTTCCTACATTTGAAACAACCACAACAAGCTAATTTAAAATTAAATAGAGCAAATTGTATTTTTAAGTAGTGTACGATATTTCTCCATTATTAAGGTCTGTTTTCTAGCTCTTCCTTGCTCACATTGATTTGGGAAAGAAAATACTACAAAGCACTTTAAAAAATAGTTTGGGCCTATACAGTTTTTCTTAAATATAGTTCCTGTGTTTTGGGGAGTGTTCAGGTATTTAAAGAGATGGACAAATTTCATCCTAGAACTGGAGGTGCTGATGGACAGACAGAAGGGATACTGAAGAAAATGGGTACTGAGATCAGAAGAAACCGAGCACAATTACCTAATACACTATATTTGACCCCCACATATAGCCTCACATATGTATTGAATTAAAGTAAAATTGATGCTGAATATGATCACTGAATAAATGTTTTAGAGCCTATTAAGTATGTCATTCTGTTTGAGTTCTGTGCTAATTTCTTTCCACATGTTTAAGCCCATCACATTTTTTTTCAAATACTGTGTTCAGTCCTTTACTATGTGTGCATTAAGCATAGGGACTGTTAGCACGTCTGAAGTAACATCTGCTCTGTCTTTTTGTTGTTGGGTTCATGGTATAATTAGCTCTATATTTCACCAAATACAATTTTGCTCCCATGGCGGATGGAGCAGCATGAAGAAAACATAAATAATTGCAGATTAGAGAAACAGAAGGCAAAGTGGGTGTAGGTGGCTTTGATGAAAAAAAGGGTTAAGCAGAATAGAAGGTCAACTCATTATAGGACATAACATTGTTAAAATTATACTTGAGTATACTCCAGTTTCTAACATCCAAAGTATATATATTTTTTTAACTCTACCTGGCTTTACTAAAAAGAAAGGTGTTCTTAAAATAGAAACTTTATTGTAGATTATATGTATTTAAAAATCCTAAATTATTTGTAAACTTAAATGAGCAAGCACTCATAAAGTATGGGTTTTTTATTAGTTTAAGATTACAGGGTATAAATCACACTTTTCTGGACAATGCTATGAAGTTTCTCTAAAGACTGCAAGAGAGAAGTGTTATTTCCACTCACGCTTTTTGGGTGAGCATTATGCGGGTTGCTAAGCAGATTTCTACTACCTGACAATTCACCCTTATGAATGTGCTTCCAGCAAGAAAGACATCAGCAACTTGAGTCAGTACAGGTACCTTGTACCGTTTGGGATGCCCTCAGGCATCCCACTTGGCTTCTGGCTTCCTCTCCTGAATGGCAGAGATCATATGCAGCTAGGTGCTCTGTTATATTTGCAAGCCCCGTGGGGATACATCAGATATCACAGGGCACCTGAAATGACAGCAGATTCCTATATGCAGGCAACTGAACAGACCTCCGGTGCTCGCAGTTGCCTGTGGAACACAGTTCCCCTTTCTGTGCTGGGAACAGCAGTATCACTAATAAGACAGTAAAAAGGGATGTTTTCCAAAACAGAGCTAATATTTCAAAATTTCTTGCTCGCCTTAATGTATGCATATATAAATGCTACTTTAAAAGATTTTCCTTTCTGTAATGTCCAGAATTAATGATGAGACTGGTGCAACTAATAATCAATTTTTAGATAATTATATGATTGTGTGATGTCTCATCTGTTTTGAAGTTATTTTAGTCATTGTTCTCAGTCTTGTCTAAATAGAACCAATTTATAATGAGAAAAAAAGATAATTCATGATGGTTATGACCTGACATGAAAGATTTTTCTAGCAATACTCATGACTGATCATGATGCACATCGTCCCGAGTTCGTACCAACAAACAACATCTCTGTTAACAATGTGATGCATTTCCCTTCTTTGACTCTCTTATCATGAAGTATCAGAAGCTTTCCAATTATCTCATCCAAATCAAAAGAAATCCCAGTTCTTAAATAGTTCCCAAGAAGAGGTAGCCCAGCCAGCTTTACAGAAATGTTCTTCTGGAACTTCCTGGATGTGTTGCAGTTGTGTTCTGCTAATACTGATTTTCATCCAGCTTCCTTGCAACTGCTGAAGAATTTCGGGAAAGAGCTGTACTTGGCTTTCCCATTCAGCATATCCTACTGGCTTCACTGCTGGAGGAAACTGTACTTTTTCACTTTATGTTGAAGGGGTTTGTGGTGCTACAAAGGTTCTGTGAGTTTGGAAGATAAACTACCTGCACTCGCAGCACAATCACGGTAATAATCTGTCTGGTTTTTACCATGGCATCTTGAATTTCCAATTTTTTATCTGCCGTGCACATGCATATATATGCATCTTGTACATTTGGTTTTAGGCATGCGGCTTAATAGAAATTTCTTCTGCTTTTTTACAACACTTCTATAAGCACTAATAGTCTTGCCTTTTTAATCAAGGTATAAAAGCAAAGCATTAAATTCTCACTGATATACAAAATAAATCATCTCAAAATTAGTTTATTATTTATAGGTTAGTCACATGCATAAAGAATTTGCAACTTTCTCTTCTTGACATTTTTTTCTTGCATTTTTTGCCTGTTCCTTCTCAATTAAACTTCCTTCATTGGAAACCTTAATTTTTTGGTTTGTTTTTTTTTTTTTTTTAAATTAGTTATGTCCGGCCTCTGAGGTATGAGATAAATTGAAATTTGAACACTATAGCTGGTCGTGCTGAGGTAAGAAATATAAGATTTAACGTCTAAGGTTAAATTATCATGAGCTACAACGATCTCAGTTGTCACTGCTTTTGTGTAAGCAGCTTTGTTAGAGTTAACTATTTCTGGTATCATTACAATATTGGTCATTGTAATCTTCAAAGAATACCATAGAGCAAGCGATAGGGCTACTGCTACTGGTACAGAAAATGTAATTTTCCTCCTCTTTTGCCTTCAGACTACAAACAATAAATCATTTTGTTGAAGAGATAATAAAGCACACACTGGGTGCTGGTTTAATTCATATCAGGGGAGATCTTCAGTAGCTTTCTAAAACAAAGTAATTAGAGAAGGAGTTCTTTTATGAAAAAAAAATAGATTATTTTTTATATCTCTTGTGTTCTTACAGGTGTTAATCAGAGTAGAGTAAAAAAGGTTGTATCCTACTTCCATTTTACATCTGAGACATAAAAGTTATAAATCAACTACAACAGTTACAAAGCACATAAAGAAAAATCCCAAGTGCAACAAGAATTTAGACATAAATGACTTCATTGTACTGATGAAGGTTATGGTTGTTTAGTGGGAATAGAAAATAATAGGAAACATAGCAAATAAATGAAAGAGAAGGATGTCTTGGGGGAGGGGAACGGGGAAATGTTTCCTTAATAAAGTCAACATACAGAAATAAAACCAACATCTGCTCCTCGTTTCTCTATTTGATTTCACTTTTAATTACAGAACTTCATAGTTAAGGCAATTTTAGTAGATCTTTAGTTTTTCCTTTATTGTGGTTGAAGCTACTGACCAAACTCCAGAGGCACTGAGTGTGTGTTTGTGCTTTTTTTCTGGACTTTGAGTAATACTTCCTAACAATGGATCCCGTTTGCCTTTTGAAAGCTTTTCTCCTGGGACTTCCTGGCTTTTATGTTCTCCAGCTAGCGAGCTTCAACTCTGTGGCTCCTGAAGTTGGCTCCAGTGGATAGGAGGAGTTACGAAAAGAGTTCAACACCTCTGCCTTCTCCGCGTGTCTTTAGGTTTCTCACATTGTAAGAGGTTCTGCTAGACCTTTTTGTAATGTGGGAAGCTACGTTAATGCAGTATGGACAGAGACAGGGAGAGCTGGAGGAGATTCAGCCAGGGCTTAGCCAGGTATTTTTGTGGTCACGAGTGGCAAATTTGCACTACCCAGAGAAACCACTTTTAATGTGTGATTAATCATTCTGTGCAGAAAAGATAGATATATTACTGGCTTCACAAAATAGTATTGTAATATGGCATCAATTTGACATACTAAGTGATTAATAGATAGGTGGGTTTTGTTGTTACGTCAGCCAAAAATACTGTCGGAGTATGACTGCAGTGATTTGAATAAGTGAAAGTGCAGCTGTTGTAGGGATCTGTATAGTTAAGAAATTTATCTTGAACAGGTGGAGAATAGTGTGCCTGCAGGATTTCTACTCAAGGATATCAGCACAAAGCTGCATGGTCTAAGGACTTCTAGATAGTTGTATTCAATTTTGGTAACTAGGCAATCCTTTGCAATCATAAACTCTTTTAAGAAGTGGATTTCACCCAGTAGTTTTTTGCAAAATCCCCCAAATTATTTTTATAATATTCTGTATTTCTGAGCAATTTATCCTCAAAATCATATTAAAAAATTATGTGGATTGCTGAAAGAGTAATTGTACCATATCTTCCTTTCATAAGCGATGAATTTGTTTCATCCTAACTAAAAAATAGCTGTGTAATCTTCAATATTTTCATTTTTCATTAAACAAAATAATCCCTACTTTGATATTTGCGATATACAGGCTTCAATTCTTAATCAAAAGTCTTCAGGAGATCAGCTACTGAAGCATCTCTGTTCTCCATATCATACATGATCCAGCCTTGACTCCACTTCTCAGTGTTCAGCTCAGAGAAGCAGAGATGGTGTAGAAAGGGATCTAGGCTTTATGAGACTGGCATGACTCACTTTTGTCCTTCAAAATGAAGTAGATTCAAGGACTTTATGATGTGGATTTTTAGGGCCACACTATGACACCTCTCTTATGAGAGCTCTTTAAATGACGTTGTTGTGATTGCTCTTGATCAGCCAACTACAGTCACTGGCCAAAGCAACGTCTTGAATTACTTAGGATTACCAAAGAGCATCTTCTCATCATACATGCTGTAGAGTCAGCTGTTCCAATAAGTGATTTTTATGGTTTTGAGAAGTTGCTTCACTAAACCTTGACCCAGTGTGCTATATAACTAACTGATTTACATGGAAGTTCTGGAGGTTACTTCTCACTACTCATGTATTACACATGGGTTAGCTGCCTTTTTGATCTCCATTAATATTGTGCACTCAGAAATGTTCTTCAACTTTATGATTGGGGATTTTCTCCATTTATAATTTATTGTGTGCTCCTATCAAAATAACTCCCTCTCTTTATCATATTGTATATAGCTTACAGAAGAAATCACTAATCACATGGTCAAAACAGTTTTACCTCTCATTCAATGCATATTACTGTGACATGTTTTATGTTTATGTCTGTCTCTTAAAGTGGCCTTTTAGAAAGTGAGTAGCAATCAGTTTTTTCTTCTACTCGTGGAAGGCAGGTGATACAGAAAGGTTCCCACCCCACTTACGTGGATCTCCAACTGGAAGAACAAAAAAGAGTGACTTTTCATGGAGTTTTGCTTTGCAATGGTATTTTAATGTCGTCCTGGAAAGTTTTCCTCTGCAACCATGGATACCAGCTTCTGTCCCCATTAGTTGTATGCAGTAGGTGTATGTTGCATCTTGCCTACAAGATGAGTAGAAACACATTCTGCTCGCTCTGTGGTTAACTGAGCCATTTCTCCCTGCCTCACTTGTTTCTGATATTCTATTTTAACTGGCTATTATGGATTATTTAATTTATGATTGAGTCCTAAACTGACCCATGTTTCATCTTTAATTTATAAGTTTGGATTTGTATTTATTTGTTCAATGAATTTGCGTTGTTTTGACTCACTGACAATTAATTGGACAGCCTAGGTCAAACTCCTGGCAGTGTTTTTTTCTCTGCATGATCTCATTCTTACTCACTGTCTGAGGCCTCTTTCAGCTTGAGCATGGAGGGAAAGGTATGCCCTCCAGCATGACATAAAGCCCCAACCATTTCAAGATGGCTGTTTGAGATTGAACGCAGAAGATTTCAGCAGATGGCTTCTAATTACTTGAGATATGCCAAAGTGCTGAAAGGAGTATTTGTATCTTCAAACCTAAGGGGTAGCTGTACCTGACACGATGTGAGTGGCATGTGCATTAATGTACCCATGTCAGCATTTATTCCATCTACAGTTTCTGCCATGAGCTTTATCACAGATAATTGTCTATGATATGAATGGAACTTCCTTGAGTATTGTTGTAATAGAGCTATAACTAATAAACCTATTACAGAAAGTAGAAGAAAATCCTATGCTTTTTAATGGAAAGTAGAAATAAAGAGACAATCTATATTCATACTCATTTTATCGAGAAAGCTATGGAAACTTTGAATTAAAAGTATCATTTTGACCTTTTAGTTGAGTTTATAGGCAAGTCCCTTTTTATGATCGTGAGCAATTTTTTTTTTTTTTTAAGGATGCAGGGAAATTACTGTTACATTAGTTGCATTAAATAATTGAGAATTTTGAGAGGGAGATATGTCATGCTCACCTTACTCACACTGTTAGTCTCAGCAAGGTCAAGGGACTAATTGTGGACCCAGCCTGCCCTAAGCCAGTTGCAGTACATAATTGCATGCTGCCCTGGGAGCAGCGTACGAAGGAAATTGTGACTTGAAGCGATTCTGTCTGGTATTCTAGGGGGTAGGGTCAAAACTGGCCTCGGTGTCTGCTCCCTCCCTTCCCCTACCGGTGGGTGGTGAATCTGTAGAACTCATTTCCCCTCCTGGGCTGCCATCTGTGATACCATAAACCGACTCACAGAAAAGAAATTCAGAGTTTCTTTCGGAAGGTTTGTGTATCAAACACTTCTGACTCCTACATATTCACATAGATCTCTGTTCAGGGCATTCTGTTTATGTGCTGAAATACAATTAGAGCTTCATATGATAACATGCAAAATTTATTTCCTCCATACAACAGAGATTTTGTTTTGTATTATTTTTCAACTTCCTTCTAGGATCTTGTGTTAATCAAGTAGTAAACTTTTTTTTTCTCCCTTTTTGATGTTGTTTAATTTACTAGTGGTTCTAAGACTCAGCATGAACCATTTTTCTAAGCAGCTTGTTTAGCTGTACAAAATGGTCACCAACTAGAGCTATTTGTGTAAGGCATTCCAAATTCCTGTGAGTCAAGCGGGGTGTCTTTTGGAATGCTTTAACCTCCTCACTTAAATTAACAACTGCCTTTAATCTCAGCTCTTTGCAAGAATATATCCTAGTTTCCCTGGGATAAAATTAGCAGCTTCATCAGCACTATCTTGTACTGGGAAAAAGGTGCATTAGCAGAGGTGGAATGTAGATTTCTGTATGTGACTATGAGCAGCAGATCACCCCTGATCTTTTGGCAGGGTCTACAAGGGAAAGATTTGAAGCTTTTAGTGGCAATGCATTCTCCATCACCACAACAAAGATTTCTCTGAGAGTAAACACCTTTATTTCTGACTATTTAAAAATAAAACATTTGCCCTGTTTAACATTGTCAATGACTTTGTTTATGCTACTTCAATAAAATATAATGTAGGTCTCGTTGCTTGTTTGTTTTTTGCTCAGATTCAAGTAACACTGGAATTCACTTACCTTTTCTCTTGTTATAGTAAATAAAAAATAACCTCCCTTAAAATGATTTTATGCAGTTCTGCATAGAAAAAGAAGATTACAGATTTACCCACTATAACTCAACGTTTTAACAAGAATAAATATTGGTAATGACATCTGGCATAATTGAAACAGGCAGAGCAAATTTTCCTTTGAGGAACAGTATACAGTTACTATTGCTTAAACACTTCAGAGGAAACATGAAGTTACATGGTTTTACTTGCTTAATACACAAAGAGATTTGCAGTTAAAGAGATGGTTTTTTTCTTTCTGTTACGTGCCTTTTCAGGCCTGTTAAATGATGCAATGTGGTGGTCTTGTTAGACAATAATAACAGAAACAAAATGTCTTTAGAAAAGATTTCAAATAATCATGTAATGTCATCATTTACACAACTGTATTATTTTAAAAAGCAGTATTGAAGTAATAATGAAATAACCCATTTCAGCCATGTGCCAGTGCCTGTCTAGGAAGTATGGATATTGATTTATATGTATATTCCAAAAAAAGAATATTGCATTTACTTAAAATGTAAAACCCTGTGTAGTTTAACCAGGGCTCATTGCACTCAGGTTAACAGAATTAAGAAGTCTGCATTTTATTTTTCTTACAGACATTCTGTACTCACCTTGCTAACACCCTTCTGTACTCTGTCGGAAAAATGTACATGCTCATAAATTAAATCCTGTAATTTAGATTTAATATTTTATTTGCTTATTTTTAATGTTTACTTTAAATGTTTGGTAGGAAAGATAGAGTTGCATAATTTAAGTAACAGTTCAGTAAATTACTAGCCACAAATTTTAGTAACCAGTATGAATAGTGAAATTTATCAAGTGACTCACGAACAATCCGCTCTGCGCCACCTAAGTGTTAGTTAGACTTTTGATTAAGATCTTGATGTCCCCCGGGAGGAAGGAAGGTATAAATACATGCATAACAAATGTGGTCCTTGAACTTTTATACATCTGTGTGCATTGATACATGCCAAACATAACATACTTCAATTTATTCACCTGCAGGCTTCTGCAGAGGCTGTTAGGTTGTATAATGCACAGAGGATGGGTATGGAGAGCTTTCGCTTGCCCAGCTGCCCGACCAGCTCTGCGAGAGGCTGTGCTTTGGGGGAGAGCAAAGTCCTGCTGCTATCTTTTGAGCTTGGCTTTCTGTGGCTATGAGAGAGCAGAAGAGCACCCTGAGCCTCAGATATGCTCTTTCTGCATCCCTTGGAGCAAATCTGCCTCTGTGTGTGCTCCTTGTTGTATGTGTAGTGTGTACAAGGGCAGGGGAAAATTCAGCAAGGACTTCCTTTCCTCTGTCACCTTTCGAACCGTCTTAACATCCAGCTGCCCCCCCAGAAGCAGCAGGTCCCCGGCAGGACTAGCCATGCCTGGGGAGGTGTCCTCCAGCTGGGGACACTTGCCTGGCCACGGGGACATCCACCCAATTTGGGATATTACAGGACAGAGGGATTTTTTTATTTTCATCACTCAAAACCGAAAGGCTAAAATCCTCACATATTAGTAGCAAAGATTTTTAAGGAGTATGAATGATATCAAGACTAGTGATAGAATTGCAAGAGTTGACAACGCTGTAGATGGTATAAACAATTATTTTTAGCTACCTTTCGAAACTGAACACATTAAACAAGAAATTTATCAGGAGTAGATTTTTCTGAAGTGTCAGCAGCTACATCAGCTGGCACTTGTAGTGTACTTTTTGTGCAAGTCGCACGGTAAACTGAAATGCGAAGTACATAAGGGTAGGAAATCCTTTTCCTGTGAATTGTCCAATCAGTCTTGCATTGTTTGAAATTACCAGCGCCGCATACTTGCCATCTCTTCATTTTGTAGAGGAAGATTGCGAAACTTTGAAGAAGCAGCCGTTAAATCTTTATTTTCTATTAGATAATTATATCTGTCTGCTAGCATTTTCTTTTTGCAGTTCGGTACCAAAGTGAGTCATGAGTTTTTTCTGCTAGTTAAGAACACGTGGATATTATCAGAAACAAATGATAATGTATAATAAGTTTGGTTTTATGTAAGTACTGTTCTAAATTAGTTGAAGAGCAGGAAAAAAGGTCATGAATCACCCTTTAGTAGTACCTGCAAATATAACCCATTCTGCAGTTTCTGTGTGTAGCAGACTCAAAGACTAAATGGTGAATAAGAATCTGACTGTCAAAAAGCAATTGTTGGGATCAAAGTCACAATCGATCTATCTACTGATCATTTTGTATTTGAATAATGACTTCAACTTCATCTGCCGTAACATAGCCATGTGCAATAATAAATATCTTTGCACTTCATTTTAGGTATAATTTTAAGTAATTGCATCCAACAGATGTCTTGATGCACAAAAGTATCATATAATCCATGTAATTATAGTTTCTGCCTATTCATTTATTAGCTACGTTTACAAGCAAGAAGTAGGTTTGTATTTTTTCAAAATATATGCTCGGTAAGCACTAAATCTAAGACTTATAAAAACATTATCAATATGTTCTAATTAATATTTGCTCTTTTCCTTAAGCTATTATGAGGATACTTAATGCACAGCCTAAAATTAGAGTTGACAATTGCAAATACAATCCAACCAACATAGTAATAAAATCAATACTTACATTTCCCTTGGGGCCACTATTTACTGTTTGCTGTGCCATTTCCTTAATGGAATGGCAGTTATGTTTGCAGAAAGCTTGTAACTACGATTTTTATATTTTAACTAAAAGCAGCTTTCCTGAAGTAGTATGATTAAAAAAAAAATATCTGGAGTTGCTTTCAGAAAATTGCTGTAAACATTTTGTAGCTAGTTTTAACAAAGACTAAAAAGAAACATATTTTCATAGTAAATGTCACTGAATTCTCAGATGAATTATTTGTAATGTATAAACTCCTTTCAGTTGCATTGTGATAGACATTTGCCTTAATCTTGAAATACTTCCCTTATTTGTTTTTAGTTTCATTTACTTGGTTCAAATTATTCTTAATCACTGAAAGCTCATTCCTGTGTGGAGGTCTGCAATGTTCTCAAAATGTACAAGGGAGTCTGGCAGTTTATTTGACTTAGCAAATTAAAATAATGGAGAAAAGTATGATCTTCGAGATGAGTCATCGCAGCTGTTGCACAGATCTAATTCTAGTCTTTTGACTTGGTGCTTCTTTCACTGAAGTTTGTCATTATCTTTATCTGGCAGGGCAGCAAGCGTTTCTGTGCCTTGCAATATAACTGCGTAGTACAGAAAGCATGGAGAGTTTAGTTGACATTTTTAGTGCACGCAAGTGTTGTGTGTGTTTGCATATTCAGTGTAATATTTCTCTAACAATCCCTGACAAGAAGAGTGGGCTTATGAATGAAAATCTGCGAGTTATCATGGCTTAATAATTTGTTCCTTATGGGGTTCTGCTGACACTGCTGTGTGTTCTTGGCGTAGGTGAAATTTAGGTTCTGTTGTACAACATGGCAACTTACTTTGGCTCAACTATCAGGGACTAATTAGTAGCTCTAATTATTTACTAATTATTGTCTTTGATCATGTGGCCATGTCCTAGACTTCTGCTTTCACTGCCGTTCTGCAACTAGTATTTTGAATAGCATTCATATAAGCCCTTCACGTGTAGTCTGCACCACTGTCTATTTATAGTCACTGTGAGCACGTTGCATGTTAGGAACACTGGAATATCCATTCCATGTGAAATGTTGACATTTCGGGATCTGCTTTTGTTCCACTTGTGGTGTTATGCCAAAATTGCAAAATATGGAATACAAAAGAAATCTTGAAATATGTTCCATTGAAAGCACTGGAATTAGAAATGTTTTGTTTTAGTGATGTCGACAGTATACATATATTGAAAAAGGTATAATATATATCTACTAAATCTAGAAATATAATACAAGACAAGATATAAAGGAAAATATTGCTGAATTGAACTGAAAAAATACTAGAACAAAATGGAAGTTCAGGACAAGGTACTTTAGTCCTGTTCTGAATGTTTTGTAACTTTTACACTACAAATGTTTTTAAAATTGCAATGTTCCAAGTAACTTTGCTTTAAAAATTATGTTGGACCTTGTCTTTTACATGCACATATAAGCATATGGACATAAATATACATAGTATGGTTTATGTATAGGCTATGTCTTCAGTAATCACTGTTATAACTTTGTAAAATTTTAAGCTGAAACTTTATCTAAAATACCTTTCACGTCTGCCCTCAGGCCGTTATTCATTGTTCTAGGTTTCAACCACAGCAATGATTCAGTTTACATAGAGAGCAAGTCAGGAGAGACGTATCTTTCAGTATTCAAATATTTTCATTTATTTTAATGCCTCTAAGCTTTGGAGGAAGGAGTTAAAATTTGTCATTGAGAATATAATACCTGTTTCTGATCACCTGAAAACCAGTCTGGATTTGGCTAAGACAGAAATGTCTGCAATTGTGTGCAATTGTGTTTCATACACCCAGTAAACTTGCTTAGAAACTCGTTGCTCTCTTGCTGGTGTGGTCCAGACACACAGGTCACCATGGTCCTGCTAAACCTCCTCTCCAGCAGTTTTGCAAGAAAATAACATTATTTTGGAAGTTCTGACTTTTGTTGTCTAAATTATATTGGTACTAGCATTTTCGGCACTAAGTGGCTGTTACCATAGAAGAAGGTCTCAGAGTTTGTTTTTTGGATTTGGCAGATGTTAATTACCTGCACTTTACTAATATAATGTGTTGTAACATCTTTCAAGGATACTGTGTTTCTTGGCAAACTTCACTAGATGGTCTAGAATAGGTTACTAAGATCAATCTGATTTCCACACATGCCAGTGAAAAACTTCATGTAGATCTGATGGAAGCTAGATTAATCCCATCATTAGAAAACAAACAAACAAAAGAACCCATGTACTTTAAAGTTTATCCCAATATGGTTTACTTCCCTGAGTCTCAGAATTTGCTATATGCAAACCCATGGTACTTAGTAGCATCAGCAAACTTCGTTTTCATTAATATTTGGCCAAAGTAATTGTGTGAACAGAATCCTAGACCCATTCAAGGAAACATATTTTGAAACAGGATATTGAAAATAAAGTCCATAGGACAACAAAAGTCAGTTTACATGCTGATGTCAGCGTTTGTGTGTGGTGATAAAGGCAAGCTCTTTTCACGATAAAGATAAATTCATATCCAAATCTTTAATAAAAACCAAAACTGATGTTAGCTTTTCACATTGAAGTCAGAAGCGTCTTTGTAACTCTTCCCCGAGACTCAATTGTTAGGAACAAAAGTTATGTCCTGTTAAGAAAAAAAATTAATCACTCAAGTTATTACGTAGGGTGTACTGTGTATTCCAGGCTCAAGCTTTATACTGAAACCTTTGAAGAGGCTGCCCATACCTACCAAATGTTGTAATTGATACAGAATCATTGCTATACAACAGCTGCAATAACAAGGTGCTGCTGCCTTTACTTTAATCTACCTCTCTTTCTGCCAGTTTATTATGTTTTGAATTTATTCTTTTGTAGATCTGTGAGCTATCTTTCTTATGGAAATTAATCTTTTTAAAAGATTTGTACTCTCATTTTCAAACACTAATACATTCATTCAAGTATCGCATTATTCAGAACCAGCTGGCTTTTTATCTAGTGATATTTACTTCAAAAAGCGAAGTTAAATGGTATCATAGATTAATTCTCAGGGCACAGGAAAGCTTTTTTAGAGAAAAAGAGATTTGGTAATTACTTAGAATATCGCAATAAAATCACAGAACATGTCAAAAATGCGTTATATAATCTGTCATAATACGAAACTTCAAAAAAAAAAGTTAATTCACGGAATTGAACATAGTATGTGGCATCAGTATATGATTTTTAAGTGGAACATTATGTAAGGATAGAACTTTGCTGTGATTTATAATAAGCTATGTCATGATTTTTAGTTGTGTATTTTTTCTTTGCAGAAAGCACTGAAACTTCAAAAAGGGCATTATCCACTGAAATTTCTTACATAAATCAAACTGGAAATAAGACACATTTTACAATTCAATTTAAGATCCCACAGAGACAATAATGTTGCAAGCTGTGCATTTTGCAGACTAATATAGTAATGTCTAGTTTGCATTTTTGAAAAACCAAATTAATCACACTTTATTGAATATGTTGAAGCAAACCTCAAATTCATCTATTATTAAAAAACTTGTGCAACAAACACAAACTATATTTTATACATAAAGGACAAACTCATTTATTCATTAGGTTAAAACACTTGGAGTTTGCATTTTGTAGCTATAAAAGAAATGGCATTTGCTATCTGTTCTTCTTTTTTAAATTTTTCAAAGCATTATGTTCAGAGTAATCTGCCTGAAAAATTGTACTAATACTTTAACACAGTATCAGTCCTGAAGGCTGCACAGAAATCCCTGTGGAAACTAAGGGCAGTCTTGATTTTTAAATTTCCGTTTTTAGTGAATCACTTAAGAGGACAAAAAGTCTGTTATCATATCTCTCATATTTAAATAATGTATTTTATCCCTGGATTGATTATTCACAAGATAATAAAGTTTTTAGCCAATTTTTAGCATTCATACATCCCTGGAGGTAACACACCTCGGCATTACTTTGAATTAGAACTCGTATCTTTGTACTCAGCTGTGCTCAGACTGGTACATCAAAGCAATGGGAATGAAATTTGGGCCTTAGTCAACTCTCACTGACTTCAGTGGAAACAGAATTTCAGTCTTAATATTTTAAAGGGAAAGATATTTAAAAATCATTTGTAGATGTTTTCCTGTTAAGGAGTATAATTGTGGAATTATGTATTCTGCGTCTTGCAGGGCATGTAAGCTCTATGCCAAATTTGTATGCCAAATGTCAGGTGGTACTACTTATAATTCCATTTCTAGGAATACCACTCTAAGTTATTCTGGCCCTTAGGCCAAATTTGATTTCTAGGATTTGATTTCTAGCGTAATTGTTGCCTGTTAATGATTTGTCTGTATATTAATGTCTTGATGATTTAAAAGTGAGAAATGCAGCTTTTACTGTAAACCGGGAGTCATCACATTTATTTTTGTCAGAAATCTATATTGACTATATGCTAGACAGATAGTTTGCAAAAACAAAATTTTGAAAAAATGTTCATTTTAAAGGCATAAAAATCGTAAATCAAGATTAAAAAGTTTTTACAACTTGCGAAAGCAGACCCAGTTTTTGTATAATTTTTCCTTGAGCATCAGGAAAACAACTCGCCCTTGTCCGATATTTTAGTTCAAGGTCCATTCCTAAAGGACCTAAATTTAAAATTCATGTTGTTTTTCTTTACTTAAGCAGCATGTATTACAAAGGATCAGTTCACTAATATTTTCTTACTTTAAGAGTAATAACAAGTTTGACTACACATTATGCATGGATTTTTTTTCTTTGCACATGCATATTACTTGTGTTTGACAGAGGAAGAGACCTCTTAGGCCCCATTGAGAAGCACTTAAAGACATTCATGAGAACGTTGAAACCTATTCTTAATATTTTAACTGGGACGTGAGATAACATTCTCACCTGCTCTTGGAGGGACAGCATCGTGGTTCCTTGGGTTATACCAAGAAAATGCTCATGATAGAAGCTAACAGTTTTTCAGAATAAGCCATTCAGCAGCACGCCTAGCATTGAACATTAAAGAAAACACTAGGCAAAGATTTACATCCAGATCCTTCTCATCTGACATGAGGTAGTTAAAAATTAGCAGTGTCGACTTCTCTGTAGTCAATAATGCTCTGGAATGATGGATTGTACACAATAAAATGCACTGCCAGCTCCAGTATGGTAGAACAATTTCAAGCAACTTTCAGGTGTCTGGCCACCATAATGGAATCCAGACAACCAGCTAAGGTGTTTTCATATGGCTTTGAGAAATTTAGGAAGAGTGGTGATCTATAAATATCAGATACTGAGCTGGACAATGTAAAATGATAATGCATGGTAACATCTCCTTGCTTGTAGGGCTTAAACCTGAGAGGCTTAATATGGAGAACCTGGAAACAGAAGTTATCTTTGTCAACTCTGTACCCACAGTTCTGACCTGAAGAATATTATTACTAATTGAGTCAAGGCAGGGTGAAGGAAAAGTACTTTTTTGGTCTACGTATGTACCAATTGTCTCCTCTGTTTTCTATCATCCCTCATATCTGACCAGCTGAAATGCTGGTCGTGAAGAAAGATTGATGGAGCTAGGAACCAGAATAAGACGTGCTTATGTCTTCTCCGCACCAGGGAGTGAGTCTATCATCCCAATTTTCACTAGGCAAGATGGATCTGGAAGTAAATCCCTTGCTTGGAATTTTGTCTAAGAGGCAGTTAGACATGTGGGTTAAAGTACAGTTAAAAGATATCTGTGTTCTGCACAAATTGGTTTGATATAAGATACTCAAATGACGAGAATGACTATAAATTCATGTGGGGTTGGTATAGTTCAGAGTACTAAAACTTGGTATAATAGCTTGGGAGAACTTTCTTGTCCTAGAACTATTACAGAAAAAAATGAGACAACTCTAAAGCCAATATTGAATAAATTGTTATGACATGCTATCATTTAATGACAATATGCTTTTGTCTCAAACACTGGTTTGGCTTTTTTGTCTCTTCCACAGTAGATGAAAATTTTTGCCACTAGAGATGGCTGTTGGTGACAGCATCCAGACCTCTTTGGAAGTAAAGATAAATACATATTTTGTTTCAAATAAAGATAGTGATGTCTTTCCATTGTAAAAGTGAAACAAAAATACCAAAACGAATTAGAAAGTAGTTTCCCCCCCATGACAAAAATATTTAAGAAATGTATTGTTTAAGATATATCGCTTTCCTATTCCTACCCTCTTAATCCAGTCTAATACTTTTGCCTGCCTCTGCATTAAGGTTTTACCTTTGATATTTTGGTAAGGCTCCAGTCAGAAAAAGAGCAGCAGTTGGGAATGGAGTAGAGTATCTGTGTGTAAATAAATAGGACAATATTGGTAGACTAAATTTCAAAGAGAAAGTTATCCTTTTTGCATTGTAAGAAGCAACTATAGTATATATGCATACGTATATAGAACTTTGTTACTGAGTGAAATTCCTTGTAGTCTGTCGTCTGTGCATATGTACTGTTTCTTATAGTATTTTTATACTGTAAGCCCTTTGGGGCCACGACTGCTGTCCACCTGCTCTAACTATCACATATTATTACTCCTACTGCTCCTACTAGTCATAATAGTTGTCATTTTTTTCATTGTCGTCCTGAGAAAACAATAAATCACACAGAGGAACAATTTCAGCAGTCCAGAACTAAGACTCGGGATCCATGAACTCTTAGATAAGATTTCCTTCTCTAAGTAACAGAATGGCACGGTCATCTGTCTTGGGATGTGGAAATACAGAAAAAAACCTAAAGGCTTAAGTGCACAATGATGTTACTGTCGTATAATTAAGTACTGTATAACAGCTGAGCTCTAATCATGATTCTTAGTCTGCATCGAACACAGAATAATGTATGTGTTAAACCTCAATGAAGGATGCATGTTTCATGGTATGATTTTATTTTCTAGGCCAAGTAAGCTGGATTTTGAGCTGATTGGCATGTATGTTCCATATACAAAGCCAAGTATATGAAAAGAGGAGATTTTCCAGCAAATTTTTAGCTGACAATTTGTTGTACCATTTAGGTATTTACATGTGTGTATGACATAAGGTAGAGATGTACACACAGATGCATATGTGTTCAAATAACACTGAAGTGGTGAAGTTGGGTATCTAAAAGCTAGAAAAAGGGCATTTTTAATATTAATAAAACCAACAACAACAGTAATAATAATAGTTATTATAATAGTTATTATATATATAATATAATAATAGTTATTATAATAACTATTATTATTGGATTCCTGTGAGGTGTGAGCCTGTTACATGCTGCAAATTTACAAAAAGGCTATATAAGACCAAGAAGTTATAGACTGTATCAGAATGGTCATGGTAGCACTGAATCAGAGCTGTGCAGGCAACTTAAGAGTGAGACAACTCCTTCTGAAGCTTTGAGTTAGCACCTCCTTCCCAAAGGAAGAGGAGATGGCTCTACGAGCCTCAGAGCTCGTGCAGCCTTCTGGCTTTCCTGCAGCAGTGGCGTGGTTTGGGAAGCCTAGTGTGGAAGAGACACTGCATCAATTCGGAAACCTCCGTTCCCGGGGTGGGACATGTCCAGCCCCATGCTGCTCATCAAGCCAAGATCTGGGCAAACACAAATCCTCCTTTTCCCTGAACGGGAAACACAACTGCATGCTCCGGAGAGCATCTGAAACTTGTGGGGTTTCATGCAGCCAACTTGTGGCTATTTTCCCAGAGAGCACAGGGATGTAATTACTATGAGACCTTGCTACCAAATTTGCTTAAGACTGGATATTAATCTGATTATTAATAAGGATTGGGTTTTGACAAGCTAGCCTTGTTTTCTAAGAAGATGACTAAAATTGTCAATGAGTAAAAAAATCCGAAGAATAATTTTTAAGAAAGTATTCTCTGTGCAGCCTTCTAGAGCCCATGTAATGTTAAGAGTTTGTACAGAATTTTTGCTGGAAATTGAAATATTCCTCTTAAGTTCAGCAATTGTTATATTTTTTTTTAAATCATCAATAAATGTGATTACCTACAATATGTCAACCTCCCAGCTTTGCATTTTCATCCCTGGTGGATCTTTTTCTGAACAGACTGAGGCCTCCTCACTTTTACTTTGAATGCTTCAAGTCCGATGTATCTTGCAATTCTTGTTTTTCTGTATTGTTAACACAGCTGAAACAGGTGGGGCAAAGTGTGGTCAGACTAATGGCATGTATCTTTCTATTAACAGAAGACATTAAGAAACTTAGGATTCTCACCTCACACACTTTATCTAAGCATATGCTTTGCACTTCAGTGTATTTACTGAGGATTTTCGACTCTGTTCCATTAGTTTATTTTATTACAGGACTATCAGCTGTACTTAGGTATCCTTGAAAATCTGCAGGATTTTTCTTTTTAAGTTATAGGGACAGTAATTAAGTTCTTATTTTTTAAAACTCTTTGGGTCATTTGAGATAATTCTGTAGTGAAGATAAAGAAAAGGCCGGGGGGGGGAGAAAACTTACTGGATAGATATATGGTGTACTGCTTTGGTTTGCTTTTTTGGTTTTGAGCACTGCTAATCTAGAATTAGACACTGTAAAACTCAGACTAGAGGTAGTAAGGGTCAAAAATCATGGTCCACATCTACTGAGGAATTGCCTATGTCAGACCAGTGTAGATGTTAAGCACAAGCTCCCATCCAAGGTCATATTTTCTGCAAAGCTTAGGCACTTGCCCATAGGCTTGAATCACAGTGCTGTCACTCAGAAGCTCAAACCTGCATCTTTCTCCTTAGACAATTTTCTGGATCTGTCTGTTTTATTTTCCACTGTACTAAAAATGAAGCTTATTATACTGAGCCTATTATACTGATTATAAGGAGCAAAAAATGGAATGAGGATAACTTCTTTCTTTATGAACTGAAGCAACAGGGGATCTTATGCTAAAACAACTTAAATGTGTATTTCCCAGAAAATGTTCTAAACATAAAGTTATATACTACTCAGCCAGGCATATTCTGCCTCTCCTGTTCCTTAAGCATACAGAAAATATCCATATACACAATTACGTACAATGACAATATATAGTAATATTAATTATCAATTACATGGGAATTTTTTATACACAAGCACTACAAGTGTAATCAAGGTGTTCACTAAAAAATTTGTGATGTTCATCATGTTGAGAGATAAAATGTAGTTTTCTGCTGATTTTGGTTGACTTGTGATGGATCATTAGTCTTCATATTATAAAAATTCTACATCAAGGGACTAGCTGTAATTCTAGCATTCTGTTCTGAAGTTAATGTATTTGCCCAGGTGTACCTGACAGTAAAATGTTCTCCAGTTACTTTTTTCCTGAATACAGTGCCTGCAACTGCATCTAATTTTTTTTTTTCTTGATGATGTTACAAATTCACTTTTACATGACTAAATCGCACTATTATAACATCATATAACATTATAAAATAAACTGTATATTATCTATGAAATGAGGAGAAGTTAGGAGAACTTGTGAAAGGAAACAAATGGAAAATCTATTTTTAGGTAAATGCTACACAGTAAGTAACTGAGTTGCTGAGCTTTCACTTGTGTTCGACAGTTTCATTCACTTATGTTGGACAGTTTCATTATTCATTAAATTGAATGTTATAAAAGCTTTTCCTCTTTTAATCTTTTTGGTGAAATAATGAAGGATTAGTACAAAATAGAACACATATATTTGATGGGATTCATTGTCACTGTAAAAAAAAATTATTTCAGTTATTGGTTCATATAAACTCAGTATTTTCTGATTCATGATTAAGCACATGCTCTGATATTCAGCATGTAGATTCCATCTTATGTCTTGAAATTACCAGTTTGTACTATAGTTTTTATTTATTAGAACATAAATATGGAAAGGGTGAGTAAAGTGGGTACAAATCTGGTTTACAGTGCAAAGCACAGTTGTCAAGAAAAGCCTATGCAATAAAATTAAGACAGTGAATGAAGCAGTCAACATGATTGAGGCTAAAACCTGTTTTTCAGATTGCCACCGTTGTCTGCAAAGAAAAAAACATATGTGATTTCAAGGGTTCTATTGGCTTCGCCTTTATATATTTCTGTGGGAAAGTGTTTATCAAAGAATATTCCTTATTTGTTTGGGGTTTTTTTTGCAGAATTTGCTGCTATACCTATTTATTTTATGTTAGAGAAAACTATAAAAACTTTCAATTATCAGGCCACATTGCTCATGGTCTATTTAAGAGCATAAACATGATTATATAACCATAAAAACAACAAGGCAAGGCTTTTTAAGGGGAAAAAAATATTAAAACTTCTATTCTAAAGAAGAATACAAAGTGTTCCAGAGAAGTCTTGGGAAACTTATTATTTTCCTGTGTCATTGTACTTGCTCTCCAGATCCCTTTGTGATCTCAGAAGAGGTAGTAATACTTTTAACTTTTTTTTTTAAGTATCAAGAATATGAGACAGATACTGTTTACATATGGCAACCGTGGTTTTGCTTTTAATGATACAGCAGTAACATAGAGGTCTGACAAAAGTGCCTTAATCTATAGATGTCTGTCTTTCATATAGTCTAGCAACACCCGTGCATTGCAGGCAAATACTATAGCCGATTTCAGGGGACTGAAGTTTAGAAGCAGGGAATCACACATTTACAGTAATTTAAAGTCTAAAGCAGGAGGATTTGATTTGGACAGCTTTATGAAGAGGTTTCCTCACTGTCAGGATGCTAAGATTACCAACTTTTAGCACACTGATTATGCATACTTTCCAGTGGACATAAATAGCCTAGATAGTCAATAGTCCACTTCAGAAAAATGAGCCAACACAGCTGATACTGATGCTTTGTTTGGTAATTGTTGCTGAGATACAAATTGTTTCAGCAAACACAGAAGATAACAGCAAGATTAGGGGACTGAAAGAAGATCAGGAGCACGTGAAAAGAAAAAAGAAAAAAAAAAGGAGTGATTTGAGTTGTTAGTATAAGCTCAGGCTTGCTTTTGTGGTTTTTCCATGTGATATTGCTCATGTATGTACCTGAAACCATTCCTGAGCCAGGGCTAGGATTCACTTGCCTACAGACAGACTTGAAGTGTTGTCTGGGATGCCGTAAAATATCCAACTTTTACACATGAAAGGAAAGGGAAGGGAAAACCTGAGGGTCTGGCAGATAACCTAATTTTAATTTCTGAATTCCACTAATAATTAAGAAGGGTTTGGTTTAGATACCTAGACATAAGAATGTGCTACTATCCTAGATACCCTCGAGTGTCCAGCCTGATCTCCATCTCCAGATAGTCATGGGGGCTCCTGCAGGTGCTGCATTGGACTCGCCAACCCTGTAAGACATGTCTCAAATTATTTAGGCCATCTCACGTGGTGTGTCTTTAGGCAGTTGATCCTGGGAAAAGGGTCACTGTCATCCCTGGACCCAGGAGATTCAAATTCAGCTGACCAAAGATAGGTCTGTCTCTCACAGAAGGAGGTCCAAAGTTCTCCAGACCCTGTTGGCTAGGTACCTGTTGACTAGCAGGGGAACTAAACTTCTCCGCTCACATTGTGGGAACCTAAATTTAGGCAAACTGAATTTCACTGAGCACAGAATGAGAAAGGAAAAGGACTAAGCAAATAAGAGATGTGATTGCAAAAATTACTCTGGTATGTTTAAATCAGAGTTTGTTTGCAAGGCTGTCATTGTACAGTCTAGTTTTCTGCTTCATTTTCTTGTTCTTGGCTGCATTACCTTCCAGTTCAGAATCGTTTTCATTTATTATTACCATCCTTAGCTACCTAATTGTGCTACTAATGAATACAAATAATCCAGGCATCAGGCTTTTACAGGCCCACTTCATTGTACAAATAATGGTTTGTTGTGTAACCGCTGATTATGGGAGAAGGTAACTCACATTATGGAAAATATGTGCTGAAATGTTAGTCATGGGGAAAACACCGAATTCTGTAGTCAGCCTTTTAAATTATGAAAATGTACTGTCATTTTGGTTCCATCAGGTTGTCTGTGATGAGTAAATGTGAGACAATCTGAGCCCAGTTTTTAAGCATGTGTACTTACATTTGGAAATTCAATTTCAAATTTTTGAGTGCTCCTATCAGCACTATCGCACATGAAATACCTAGTTGGCTACCAAATTGGCTATTCAAGTGCACATGTATGGGGTTTGAGCACTCAGCATTAAGCATCTGCATTTCAAAATTGGATCCCTTGTGCTTGAAAGCCTTGAAAATGCTACTCTATGGTCAGCCTAGTGCAGCATCAATTGAAATGCAGTTTGAATGCAATGTAGAGCTTCCAATTGCTGCTTCAGAAAGTGTTATGCTGAATCTGGAACACTTTGCATAATTTAATTAATTATGCCACTAAAAACTGATTTTCTCTCAATTTAAAGCAAACAGCTTTTATGAGGGTGAACTGCAGCACCCAGGGATATCAGGTGTCCAAGCTTTTAATCCTATTACAAAGACTTGACAACCACTGATGGAAACTGGAAAAACATAAGCCTCCAGCAGGGCAACAAGTGAAGAGGAAGAAGGCAACAGATTTTTAATACTCTTTGAAACCACTGTACGCATTAAATCAAAATCAAATGTAAAAAGTGACAGAACTGGTAGCTTGCACTTAGTTGTGCAGACGGTGAGTAGTGTCTAAGGAATAACACTTATTTCTCTTTGACGTTAATGAAAATGACTGTTTCCTCTAAGAGGAAAATTGTTCCGCTTAACTAACATAAGAAAAACACAGCAAATGGCCAAGACTATTTGTATCTGTGGCTGTCCACTTAAAGTGTTCAGGAGTGCAACAGCCTGTAGTTTGAAAGTGGTTTCTAATGTTATAGATTAGATTCTGTCTATGAATCATTTTCCTTGTAAACAAATCTTGACAGACGATGCCAGACTACAAGTATTAAAGAATCTGTCACTGACTAAACACTAGACTCAATGCTTCACTTTCTGAAGCTTGTCTTCTCTCTTCCAATTTATTATTGGGTTCGATATCACTCTAAAACAATAGACACTGTAATTTTGAGGCAGAAGGGAGTACTGATTTAGAAAAGCTCTAATTTCTGAGCCACATAAGCAGTACCATAATTGGCAATCTATGACTGACAGTGCAAAATTCTGTGACCAGGTTAGGAAGGGTCACAGCAGAATTAACTCCATCTCCATATCGAACATCAGCGTGTAACATGAAATTAACTGTACTCTAGAATGTCTTGCTAATATATAGGGAAAATATCTTATTATCAGGCATTCCCCAGCCCTAGAAAATGCAAAGATCTTCCTTGCTTATATTCATTTAATTACTAATATATATATTTTTATATACATATATGGCATATGTATGTCATCATGCTTTGATGGGAAAGTACAAAACAATAAGCTTAAAGGATTTGTAAGACAGTGACCTTGTTAAGAATATTAGAACTTTACATGTAAATTAGAGAATTTTGCTCCAAGTCAGAAATACATTTTACAAATGTAGCCTTTTCTATCTCTGTTGTTTATAAAGCACAAAACATAAATGTCCACAAAAGAAACTTCAGTGTATGGTGAAGAGGAGCGTTTATAACTAAAAAACCCAAGACATTCTGGCCCAGATTCATCTTACTTAAGCCATCGAAGTCTAAGCCATTTGTAAAAGCTTCTTCTGCAGTTACTGTACAGATGAAGGCATGCCCAGAGGCCGTTCATTCCATTTGTCTCTTGCGGTATTTCCCTCTCTGTTTCATTTGGGCATTACCCGATCACCAGGCAGGGCTGACTTCATCTGAATCACAGGGCAATCACACTTGCACTCGACTGGCCAGCGTGGCCGGCCTTTGCTGCCTTCCCATTAACCACAGGAAGAGAGGGAGTACCACACTGAGCATGGAACTAGAGCGGTGTGTGCTCCACTTGCAAGGTCTGCCAGAACAAAGTTCTCTCTTCAGCTTTTCTCAACGGATGCAAAAGTTAAGGTGGGGCTTGTTCTTGCTTGGGACTTGACATTGAGATTTTTGGTGGTTGCTTTTTAATGAATCCCTAAGTACCAGGAAAAAAGCTTTGCTGGTTTATGGACACGTGCCCTAAACATGGGATGAATGACCGTTTGGAACTACCTGTCTTCCTTTATTGAATCTGCATCAAGACCTACATGTTGGCTAGAAAGAAGTGAGATGAACTTTTTGTGTTTAGCTCTCATATCCAGGGTAGTAGTTTTTAATGGATAAATATTCAGAATGAGCGAAATGTATATGTCACAGTGGCAAAAAGCATAAAATTAGAGAAAAGAAAATTAGAAGGAAAAAAATTATTTGTCGAGCTAAGATTTAGCTCCTTCAATTACGTGTGTGTTTGAAAGGAAGTTCATGGTTTTTTGAGAGTCTCTGAGTTCTCAAAATACAAGAAAACATGTTCACTTATCAGAGATGATGAGATTCAAATAACGTATTAACCACTCAACTATGTACACCGCATAAAGGTTGCGACAATTTCTTGTAAAATAATAAAAGTATCTCATATAATTGAATCTTTTCATTGTTTCATAAAATTGCTTTGTTTGATTGCGGGAGAGTTTGGACTGAATTTTCATTACCTACTTCTGAACAATTTACACTGGGATTGAGACAGTATTGAGCTAATGAGTTAGAATTTATATTGAGCCTTAACTGTCTTCATGAAGTAACTGGGGAAAGAAAATCATGGCAATAATGGCATATTTTTCATTATAAACTATGTTGTGCAGCTTTTACAATCAGGTTTTTAATAGATCTAGAGAAATTAAATTGGAATTCAACCAACTTTTGTGCTTTTGTCATCCCATGAAAACGATGTTAAAAAATGTCAAGACTAAAGCTCTAATCCCATTTCTACTGAAGGAAGGAGGTGGTATTAGGCACATTGTTTTTCAGGTCCCATTGTTCATTAAGTAGCAAGATGTATATAGAAAAACATTCAGAAATACACACTTCACTGTAATCCCTGATGCTAAATAGAAATTGAGTATAGACTAAATAGATCTCGACTGCTGCTATCCTGAAGTCCTTATCAAGAGAGATTCCCATGAAAATAATAGAATCTTTCAAAGTCAGGAGGGTGAAATTGTGTCCTATACGGAAAAGGAAGCAATAATGTGTTGCTGATGTGTATATTAATACTGCTGAGAATGCATGCATATATACATATTCATTAATATATTCAAACTTTGATTATTGATTGTATATGGTAAATAATGAGTGTATGGATTACTTTGTATGCATAAATGTACATATACTCAATCTCAGCATAATACATAAATATGCACCTTGAATAATATAAGTTGTCAGATGGAAGATTTAAAACTTTTTATTATATATAAATATACAAATTAATAATGTTACATGATTTTTTAGTATTGTCCTTTAATTCCTTTTGGTTAATTTTGTGGCTATTTTTTATGAGGAGGTCTGCAACAGTGAAAAAGGGTATTTCCTAAATGTATGAATTATTGCTCGTCTCAATGCTTATTTGTCCACTTTCTTCCTTGCTGTTTGTCCATTCCACTACCAGAAGACTGCAGGAATTGATTAATAATACCTTACATTTTAATTAATAATATGAAATAAAAATTGAATATACAAAATAGAATCATCAGCCAAGCATATATACAGGCGTGTTGGTGCCCTCAATAAATTAAATTTTTAGTTACTTCCTATAATGTTTATTTTTTCCCAAATACAAGAAGAAATATGAATGTAGTTTAAATTTTAATTGACATAACAGGCAGTACTCTTTTTTTTTTTAGACATTTTACAGGCAAAAATATTCTCTCACTTATAAAACAAATGCCATATGTAGTTTTACTTGCTAAGGTTGGCAGAAATATATGTAAAGCATACATCAGACACAAACTTTAGATTTGTGTTCTAACTCTTAGCCTTAAAAAATTATCCTTACATATCTGTTTCAGAGGGTGGAAAAAACAAAGTCATTCCCCCAAACCACATATTAAAAAAAAAAATTTAAAAATTGCCACTTGCAAAACAGGTTAGATTGCTGGCCTTGCTTGCAAATTCAAACACTGAAAATTTGTAGTCTTCCTTCATCCAAATAATATATATTCATTCCCCACAGGCAGCAGTGATGGTTCTTGGGATAAAGAAAAACTTCAGTCTCCCCCCACCCAAGGATCACAGGCCTCTGTTAACCACCCCAACTTGCCTGGACAACATAGTGTTCCAGTTAGCCATCCTCTCAACCCTCTTCAACAGAACCACCTTCTGCCAAATGGTACGGGTTGACATCTTTCAGCACTAACATCAGCAGTTATCCAATTCCTGTCTTTATTTTGTGTTTATATAAATAGGCTATGAAAAATTAAAGATGTGGGGAATATCGGAATACTTCCTTTAAAGTATTAAGCAGGGGAAGCGGAGACAATAAAGAACAAATACATATGCAATAAAATTGATACTTAAAATAACTGCTAACCTGTGCATCAGTGGCATAATAATGCATTGCTAAGGCACCTTACAGTAGATATTAAAAAAGATAATAAACAGCCATTGCTTAGCAATGGTATCATACATTACACTTATATGAACAAACTAAGAGGTCTAATAGCCTCTCCTTGTGGCTAGAAACTCTCCATGGTTGCTAGTGATTTACCCATTCATATCCCAGAAGAGAACTGACATACAGATGCTTTATCCTGCAGTGTGAACCATCTTGTCACCCATCGCTATATTGTCCATCAGGAGAAAAAAAACAAAAAAAGTCAATATTTAAAAAAAAATATTTCCTTTTTTTTTCCTCCACCAGGATTGGAACTTCCTTTTATGATGATGCCCCATCCGTTAATTCCTGTGAGCCTACCTCCAGCATCTGTCACGATGGCAATGAGCCAGATGAATCACCTTAGTACCATCGCCAACATGGCGGCAGCAGCACAAGTGCAGAGTCCTCCATCCAGAGTTGAGACATCTGTTATTAAGGTAACTATATCAAATGATAAAATAGATAAATTCTAGCACACTCACAACTGTCATAAATATTGTAAAGGTGTCAGATGTTATAAGGTAGGTCATAAAGTCAATATGTACTAGAAACTCAACTGTTGTAGCTCTGGGAACCCAATAGGCTGCTGGTGGCCAGTGTTATCTTCTCAATTCTTCTACCCCTCTCTAAATCAATATTAAAACAGTTTTCAAGTTGAAGCTTTTTTATAAAGAAGCCAGAGCTTTCATTTTCCCATATTTCATAGTCTGTAATCTAATGGCAACATTGTTCAAGATATCAAGGAAGAAATTGCACCTTTCTTAAATTAGAAGGGACTGTTCTTCCAACTTTTAAATCTAAGCATTTGAACTGAAGCTGAAACCTAAATTGCCAAATCATGGAAAAGGATGGAATGAAGCTACACAGACCAGACCTAGTAATTTTCAGTCCAGAATTGTAATATTGTATAGATATCTTGAAAATATGTGATACCTGAAATTGGCTACCCATTTTGGGTTTTGTTTGTTGCCTGTAACTAAATTAATCTGGTTCTAGAGGTATTAAGCACAGGCAAGGAGTCTTCTCTCCTTTTGACTGAAGGTGATCTGTTTTCATTATAAAGGCATTCCTCCCTTACCACTACATATTTATAATTTGGTTTGACATTTATTCAGATATTTAAATTTTACCTGTTATACTTTTTTAGTTCTAATAAATGAGATACAGACAGTCCAGAAACTTTTGTGGTTTATGTAACAGACATGGGAAGGCAAGGTTATTTGATACTTTAGGGCTATGTTGGAAATCTGTCCATTAATGCAATTCCATTGACAAAAATGGAATAAACTTAAAATCTCTTGGACCTTCAAATCAAGAGTTGCAGAAGTTTTGAAGCTCATGTTGATATAAGCAGAGTGAAGAGGTCTGTGTTTATTGGCACATTCAGCGTGTTTGTTCTTCTGTCCTCTTTAACCAAACAAACCCAGAACCGTAGAAGAACATTCAGTTAAAATCTATGTTGCTATTGACATAGAAAAATATTGTCTGGTGACCTAATGTAGGTACCTGCACTTTCAAATGTAGGATCTCCTTTGGAGGCCTTCAGTGGCATCCTTTTCTCATCTTTGATGAAAAGGGGAGTTAAGACATCGGTTTTAGAAGAATTGTTTCTTTAGGTGCTATGACCGCAAGGTTAGATTTCATCCCTAATGTCCATCTTGCCCATATCTTGGGAATATAAAAGCTGCAAACAGACTGTTTGATTACATGGTGATTTCTGCACCTTTGTTTTTCTGTTTTCACTTGAGCAGTATTTAGTAAGAGTTACATGATACTAAAGTTCTCTGGAACATACACGGTGCTTTATTTGATTCTAAATTTATTTTCTAAATTGGAACAGTGACCGCTGTATTACAGAGGTATCTAAAAAATTAAGATTGGGATGGAGCTAAATGACACCTGAGAAGTATGAATTACTACAGCAACAAAACTTTGTTTTCACTGTTTGTCCTACTATTTTCCCTTCTTTCATTTTCTGTAAGCTATTTGATTTCTTATGAAAGAGCACAGAATTTGACTTTCACGAGGATTAGTAATCTTCTGTTTCTAAACCTTGACAAGCTGCCTTCTAGCTTGTAAAGTCGCTTTACAAGCTAGTTCTAGCCATTACAGTTGCCTAAGTTACTGTGGCCTACATTTAAATATGTCTACTGGACCACACCCCAATGTGACCCCTGATCTTTGTGTCCAGTTACCAAAATCAGGTACGTTTGGAACACAGCATAGCTCCTAGGCTGTGTAAAAAACAGGTTTCCTTTTGTGGAAGGCAGGTCCTGGTGTGTCCACATATCTCACCCCATTATGGGAACATTGCTGGACCTAGGAAGCACTTAATTAAGAAGTACTTCTGGCTCATCTGATCTAAACCCGTCTAGTGGGTTTAAAAGGATTGGACTCTGAAAGGGAGACTCTGTCATCATGTAACTATGTATATTATTTTAACTATCAGCGGTGTGATACCAGGAAATTTTCCTTATCCTTGAGTTCATTAACTTCTTAACAAGTTAATTCTTCCAGTTTATCTAGTTGGAAAGCTAGTTTTGTTATAATCTAAGTGAAGATTTTGAAAGTAGCTAGAAATTTTGGTTCTCTGTTTGAAACATTTTAGCAGCAGTTTGTAACTGGAGAATCATTTTTTTTTCAAAATCTTGCTTCTTTATCCATTTATATGCATTAATAATCTACACTATTTATCCCTGTTGTTTCTGAAAATTAAGCTATCCCATATTCATGCTAATAAAAACTTCATCATAGCTGCCAACTTTTGTGCAGCTCCTGGCATAACATCTTGTGCAAGTTATTTAACAAACCAGGTTTCATGTTCCCATCTGGTTTGCACATAACCATAAATTAAAAAGATGTGGATATACAATGAAGTTTTTTTAAATAGCCAAATTAACCTAAGTTCTGTTTAGAAAAGTGCACTCACTCAAGGGTGAAATATACATTTTTTGAAGTCTGCACGATTAAGTTAGAGTTTTGGAATGTTTACTTAGAACCCGATGGAGACAGGTTCTCCTGTGCTTCTGTGACTTATTGCCCACAATACCTTTATACTACAGGTAAATGCATAAACACAGGTGTTAATCTGGCATCCAAAACTCAACTTCTAAATATAAGATCTTGCTGCACATGGTTATTTCAATAACGCTCTAAGGGCTCAGGAATTTACTCTTACAGGACTTTCCTACTCTTTCCCTCAGCTCCTTTGTGGTACAAAGTCTGTCTAGATTTATGTCCTCTGTATTTGTCTGTGAGAGATGAATATAGTCATGTGGATAGAGACAGCCCGGCCAAGTAATTATGTTCCTATTTTTTAATACTAAACAGGATTGAAACATAAACCCCAGCAACATAAAAGCATGAGGTCATTGTTAGGGGGATTTTCTTCCCATGAGCATAGACATAATGTCACTAGCAATTTACCTGTTTCTCACTAGGCGTAGTCAGAGGCTGTGATTTTTGTGTCCATTGAACTGAGTAGTTGAGCAGGAAACTCTCTAATCAGCGTACTTTTTGAACCTGGCATTGGCAATATAAAGATTATGAATAATAATTTATACAACAATCAAAATAAATATCTTGGAGAATGGAGTAAGTGAGAAGGTCAAACCTCCTTTTTCTTTATTTTTACAGGAACGGATAAATAATGCAGTGTCTCTCTTTTCCAAAACTGTTTGTTGTTAGAATCATATCTTCCTTTCTTTTACTGCTACATTTTTAGACTTTTGAGGTTTGTTTTCGTTACCTCCTGGCTCATTTTTTAACCCTAACTTTACTTAAATGTTTTTCATCAGTGACAGTGTTTCCACAAGCTGATTTGGAAAGTTAGTGAATCACTCATCTTGGAGTTGTAACCTGAAATGACAGCATAGATTTGAAATTAGAGTACGAGATGTTTACAAGTTTACACTCTACTTGAAAGTTAAGAGATCTATGGGAAACTTCTACTCTGAAAAGTAAATCAATAGTAACCTTATCTAATTAAGTAACAAAAGAACAAAATTAAGTCTTAGAAAATCTGAGTCTTCAGATTATAAACAACCTGGTTCATTGGGTAGAAGAATTGCCTTTGTGAACAGTGCCACAGTAGGTGACTTGCTGACCTTTCCTTCCAATTCACCGAGTTCACAGTTAGTGCTGTTATCTTTAAACTCACAAAGCTTCAAATGCCTTTCTATTACTGGGCAATATTTCATTTCTTCATGATAAGAAGTTGGAATAAAGCTGAGATCATGTACTAACCAAACATTTTATCCTGCTACGTCCAGGAGATGAGACAAAGACAAAATTACAAGGGAAGCCTTGCAAAGCAACACCTTAGGTTTGGCAGTGAACTCTGAGCTCTAAAATCTTCAGAATTATATTTCAGGAGAGTGTTGTGCCCTTTTGAACACAAGACGAACATTAGATGTCTTTTTGTAATGGAATGTTTAGATATATGAGTTGGATGAATAAGAGGAGAGCAACAACAAGCAGGGACAGCAGATTGTGACAGCAATGAATTGCAGTGAGTGTGACAGCTGTGACCTGGGGATGCTTTAGACATGAGGTGGCTTTCATCACCTGCCCATGGTTTCAAAGGCTCAGCTTGTTAGCAGTTTCACTACATCGATTTTTTTCACTCAGCAGAAAGATATATGAAAATATAAAGGACGCACCTCATATTAATAGCAACTTGAAATATTTCTACATTGTAATGTTTAGAACTAAGCAGCATGCCGGAATCAAAAATTGCACTTTATCCATATGCTGTTACTGATACTTGTAGAAAGAATTAAATAAAGCAGAAGAAACCAATACCTTCAGCTGCAAAGTGACCAGTGACGCAGTAGTTTTCCCTTGCATATTAAATACACGAGACTAAATTTTGCTAGTTGTCTAAATATTTCACAGCAGTGGTTGCATAATACTTGTTTAGAAGGTTATATCTTCCTGTTATCCAGTAGCAGAAATTTACTAGTAATTTATTTAACCAAGGTAGCTGCTGACAGATTTTTTTTTTTTTTAAATAACTGTTTATTGGTCTGTTCTGACATGAAATTTTATTTTAATGTTCATCCACTTTTTCATTGGCAGTATCTGTGTGTTCCTATTGATGTAATTTAATGTTCCTGTATTTTTCACCCCTAATTATTGTCAAAAAGTCAAAATAATAGCCAAAGAGAAGAAGTATGACACTGCCATACAGAGATGATGGAACAGAGTATGCTTAAATGCCTCATGTCAGAGTGGTGGTGAACAGGTTCAGAGAGCGGACCTGAAAAGAAGCAGACTCTAAGAGAAAAATGAGGAAGTTCACTTCACAGAGGGGGTGGGCAGCAAAGAAGGGGACTGCAGAAGCTTCAGTTTAAGTCTTCTGTAACTGCTGTCTGAGCAGCCTTGAGTTTAGTGCAGGCTTTTAATACCAAAAGGTATTGGCCACCGTAAGACGTTTCAGTGTAGAAGAGTTTACTGATCACTTATTTTCCAGTTACAGAAATAGTGATTTTTTTATAGGGTTAGATAAATTCTTTTGCAAAATTGGCTGGCACACTGTCCTGTAGAGACAGGGACGATAGGAAGCACCTTGAAAGTCCAATTAGACACCCTGGATAGAAAGCCCTTCCATTTTGCTGCTATTACATTGAAGGAGTATTTTCCTGTACAATAAACTTGAGAAAACTGCCAGAATTGTCAATATATCAGATGTTACTGTAAAATCTTTAGATGTGCCTGTCTTCATTCATTGAGTAGAATTACATCCAAAGCCTATGTTATAGAACCATCACTGAATTTCAAAAGATGTAAGACTAACATTAGGAAATACCAGAATGCCTCTACAGCCTTAATGTGACAGCATTCCATCCATAAAGTAGGGTGCAATTTTAATTTCACCACCACATATTGTATTTTTCCACAGAACTCCTACCTCATTCAGTGAATGGTTAGTTATCCCATTTTGCATTTTTTAAAAATTAGTGTCTGGCCCAGTGTTTTTTAACTTGCATTGTCTGAATCTCATGTTGAATGCAAAAGTTTTCTATGGAGAGTTCTGTGCCTTACAGGAAAAGGATTATGCAAACAGTGATAGATACATATTTGCACCGTTCCTATGAAGCTGGGTATGCTATACCCATTTTCAGAAAAGGAATGAAAACAAAATTAATTGAACACGAAATTGGCAAAAATGCCCGATTTGGATCCCTAACCTGAAACCTCCCTGACTTTTCATATGACCTATTATTTCTGCAGACATTTGTGCATTCAAAACAGAAATTTTGACATTACTTTAACATGATTTTCTTGAATGCATAGAAAAATATATTATATACAAGTGCATGAAGATTAATGCTACTTTCATTTCCTCATTATCTAATACATGATATAAAGTCAAATTTTCTTCTTTGTATAAGGAGAAATTTGATGTAATATAAAGCATTTAAATGATAAAAACCAATTACAGTAAATATTCTAGAATAAAAATAAAACTGTTTATCAGCTTCTGAAACATCTGCTTTTACATACTGGGAAAGCAAATGTGAAAGTTGCGATATGCCTATGAAGTTTGAAGTATATTATAAACCAAATGAATATTTCATTTTCTTTTTATCATTACTGCAGAATAAAATGATATCTTAAAATTATTTGTATGAACTTGCACATAACAGAAAATTATCTCCAGGTTAGTCAGAATAACTTCTTTAAATTTTTTTTATGTTAGTATAAATATGTATGTGCACACTTACTTCAGTTTCTTCCTTTAGCATGAGAAAATCTTAGGTCAAAGTGTAGCTGAACTCTTTCTTATGGCTTAGTCATCTTTATATTAACAGACACTGTGTCTCACCTCATTAATTAGTTCTATATGTATGATTAAAATTATTTTTTTTAACCTTTAATGCAATTTTTTTATAATGAACTTAGAGGATTGCTAATGTATATCTGGTAAGTTGTAACTCAGAATAATGTCTTTTTTAAAAATAATATGGGATCCTATTATTTGTTTTAACATATGTGTTTCTGAATTTCAATTTGAAGCTAATAGCACCCATATGCTCATATAAATTAATTTGCATCATATAAAATAGATGCCTACAGATAACACATGACACAGAGACGGTAGTACGAACTTTTCTGTTGGGCAATCTGCATATTTACATGTGTAACAGGCACCTATGTATGTGGTAGAAGATAAATTTGAACCAAAATGGCCATGAGGCCAGGTAGAACGGATAGGATTAATTTTACTGTCTTCTAGGGCATAATTCATTGGACCAATTTTAGATAGCTGCTTTAGAGTGAGGTGAATTGCACCTTGGAAACGTAAATGTATGGGTAAAAAATGGACCTTGGGTGACTAGCTCAGATGTAGACATTTGTACTGTAGACAACTACATTTAGTCACATGAATTCTTGGTGTTTGGCTGAATATATGGTTTGGATTGACTTTGAGGGGTAAATTCCCACTGCTGCTTTTTAAGCTTGCATGGATGCTTTTTAAGTAAGATCAGATATTCAAAAGATGAGAGAAAAAAATGAAAAAGCAGGAGTGTGTCCAACTTGCTAATAAGAAATTGCTAATTCGATATGAAGAGATTTTTTGCACTTCGATATGTTTCCATATTGCATGGGGTTTTTTGTATGCCTTAGAAGAATAGTTTGTTTGTTAGTCCAAACATACATTTCCAAGGCAAAATACAATTTATAAATTCAATTAAAAGGATACACTCAAAAAATAAGTTGTCAGGACATTCTTATGAAAATCCACAAAATACAGAATTTTGTACTCTGTGGCGTTTCCAGGAATGATCGTGCTTCATCATGTTTCCAAACTGTCAACACCTTGGACACTGTTCTAGTTTTGCCACTAGATCCACTATTTAAAATGATAGTGCAATGAATGACAACACAAAACTTTTGAACTCCTGAATTTCAATTGAGATTAGAAGTGTCTCTATAAGAAAGAACAAGATAAGAAAGATGATGTGCATCAGTGAGAAGTTAGCAAGGTTTTTAGCAAGCTAGTGACACTAAGCAAATAAGGAAATAGAAATAAACATTTATAGTGTTTATAGTCAGTTTGATAACACACATTTTATAGTAATGATGGAGGAAGTTACAAAATAATTATTAGCCAAATTCATCTTGTAATTCTTAGGACTAAATGCTAATCTGGAGTCTCAGCATCTTAGGCTAAAGGTGAAGGAAAAATGAAGCTGTGAAAGCAAAATATCCCGTTTTAAGGGAATACAAAAGATACCAAAGCAATTCATTTCTTTTACTCATTCAACTAATACAATGTCAGATAAGTAAGCCATTTTACCAGAAAGCCATCCCTGGAAAACCTCACACAAAAAATAGGTCAGCAAGGAACCAAAGAGTAAGAAGTCTGTGTTTTGGTCATTGTGAAAGAGGTTACTCTAATTTTACCAGAAAAAAAGATTGGAAGCCAGATGCCTTCCCAGAAAGGCAGGAATATTGTAAACCACTCCTGATTAAAACCTTTTTTGATTTTTTTTTTTTAAATTAATAATGTATGAAACAGTGTGCATCATATATCCTTTCCCCGGTATGAATTTACCTGAACTATTCAAAAGTATGACACTGAAAATAAGTGATTTTGTCCTCTGCACTTCAATGACTTAAAGCACAAACATCCTTAAAGGAGAATGTTCAACACGGAAGAGCATCGAGGTAGCCAAATGGTTTTATTAGCAGTGTACTGCTGCAGCTATACTTAGATGCATGTCTAGAACTCAGGCCTTGACTAAAATTAAAGGATGACTAAGCCCACAAGATGAGCCTTATGGAGAAGCAAACTAGAACAAAGGAAGAAGCCTAGACTGAAAATACCTGTAGGAGTGAAATATGCAGGAAATAAAGCTGTGCAAAACTGGTTGGCTATTGGAAATAGGCATATTCAAATTTTATCAGGATTCTGGAATTTTATCACTAAGGAAATGGAATGGCAAAGAATAAAGAATCTTGTGGAAAGACTGAGGTGGTGAGAACCTTGAAGATATCACTTCATTGTGATATGTGTCTTCTTGTGATTGTGTCTTCTTAGGAGCAGGGGGATTAATCCTACAGATATTAACTGAAAGGTGTTCTCGTGGATAGCGATATAGGGGCAAACAGTTGAACTCCATCAAGTTTGTGTAGGTTTTTGAGGAGGACTTTTTGTAATGAGGCACTTTTCAAACAATGAAAACATGCTGCTTGAGCAGAAAGAAAAGAGGCATAAAAAGGGATTAATATTGAATAACTACCTTTGTGGCCTGGTAAGAGGAAAAAAATATATATAGGGTAGGGAAGAAAGTATTTATGGTCTTTTGGATACCATTACTGATATCTTAAAATAAATCTAAATAAGAAGTTACTTAAAAGGAACTTTTGAAATGAGATCTTACAGTATGGTCTTTGCATCTATGCAAAGAGTTGTTTGAAAAAGGTAGAAAAAAGTTGGTAAATACATCAAGACACTTCTGTTTTACTTGGAGAGACCAAGACAGTGTTATGTTGTGAGTGATATGTGGTATTCTGGAAGAAAATTGGAGGGGTTTTTGATTATAGACACAACTTGATTCTCACAACTTAAAATCTCTGACCATTAAAATCTTTTACCTGTTTTTACAAAATAAAAGAAAAAAGCCCAATGTCACAGGAACAACTATGTTATTTATGAAATGGTCTTGATATTGAGAATAATGGTAGTGGAGTAAGAGTACAGGAAAATGCTTTGCATCTCCTGCAAGTGAAAGTTTCATATATGGTGGAACACTTTTGGAGGAGTTAAATGTCAGATTCTCAAATGCTTAGGATTCATGATTTGGATCAGATTATAAAGAGCACCAAGATAAGGAATATTCCAAATTTGACCCATAAGAGTGTGTTGCCCATGGCTTAGTGTAGGAGAGTCTTACCAATTTTGAAAAGTTGGTAAACCATATGTTAAATTGCTACATATGCCTTAAATTGTTCACACTACTTTTTACTTATGAGTACCTGTAGAAACAAATAGGGAAGCAAAAAAATAGAGAAAAAAGTTGGCTAGTGAGGGTTATGTTTTACAAACATAAATAAGTAATAATTTATAAACATAAAACATAAAAAAAGAAATAATTCTGTATTTCTTTTTTTCTAGTAAATATTGTCAATAGAGTTTTAGCAGCTATTCAGCTTATCAGCCAATAATGCAAGGATAACATTTTTGGCATTCCAAAAGGCAGCAGATCTTTTGTAGGTCCTCTCTGTCAACCTGATGTGGACATCTCAAAACCCTTCAGTGGCTCAAATGCGGGCAGCTGAATTAAGCCGTAGGTATCTGGTTTTGGAGGAGGCTCCATTGACTTTATTGTCGATATCTCAATTGACTGAAATGGGAGACATTTACCTTCAAGGTGGGCCAGTTGATATGGCATCCTAGGTATAGGTGTCTGAATTTTCATCTCTAGCTTGTGTGTAAAAACTGGATTTAAATACTTACATTCAGATATGTTGATTTCCAACTGAATCCTACATGGTTTCCTCATACTTTATTTTAGCAAAATAACTCAGATTTTATTTATTTATTTATTTCTATGTTGGGAGACAACAAGACTAATTACAGCACAAGCCAATAACAGGTTCTCTAGATGTATCTTTAATTAAATGGAATTCAGTTTTTCCTGGGAGTGGACAAGTTTCAGGAGAAATACTGGACAGTGGACAGTACAGTAGGTGGTTTCTATTGCCAGGTTTATAATGCAATAAATACTGTTTCTATGCTGTGTCATGTAGACCTGTGCAAAAGTGCCATTTTGCAGAAGTTACAAAATAGCTCTTATCATCTGAGTTATTTACTGAACACATTTTTGCACATTTCCTCTTCTGAAAAATTTTAAAGTGAAGTATAAATGTAAAGTTAATATTTTACCACAGGCAAAATCCATCTTTTCTACACAAAATCTGTAGTACGGACGACAGCTTATATTGATAGTCCAGCACCATTAGTTTATCACTATGATTTTTTAGAGGTACAGAGTATTTCAATTTATTATTAGTAGCATTTCCATTTCTTATTGCAGCTAGTTTTGATAAAGACAAAAAATTGCTATAGACTATATTATTGATTGTGGAATTATGAAACAAGGATATAAAAAATGAGCTAAAGTATTAAATTAATTTATTTCCCATTTCTGCATAGTTCAATACAATTTTTTGTTGGGGTTAAAGAATATTTTACAAATTAATTGATAAAGCCAGCATATATAGTTTTCTCATAGAGATTGTCTTCTATGTCGTATTACATGTGAATAAAACTCATTATCTTTTTTGTTTGTGCAGTAATTATATTTTGTTGTCCTGTGCATTCCTTTTGCTCTCTCCATCTCATAATACGTGCTGTAAAAGCGCACATAAATAAATAGGATAAACAAATTAAGCTGTTTAAATAAATTAATTTACTCTGCAGCTCTGTATTCAAATCTTATGTGCTCACTGGATTTCATTTTAATGAAACCCTTCTAAGAACAATACATTGTATGCCAAACAGTGAAATTATATATTAAATGAATGATTAAATATAGCGTGTTCCAATTTATACCAAATCTGTACTCTGTGCATGCTTAAATCCTCCTAAATCTAAAGAAATAAATCTTCTACATTCTGAAAACATCTGCATTATAATCCTCCTCTTGAATACCCGGTTCATGGACATATAAACACAATCAAAGTCATAATAAGCCTAGAGCTATGATGCAGTTAAACTATCCTCATCAATGTTTTTGACTTAAAAACCTGAGATTATTAAAGTGGAATCCACTTAAATGTCTTGAAACACTGCTCTGAAAGGTCTTCTCCCACTCCATCAATAGGCTCATTGAATCCCTTTGCAATCAGAATCTCAAGTTCAGCAAATATTTATTATAAAGCTTACCTGGAACAAATCTATTGATTACTATAGATGGTCATGTTGCTAAGTTTCATAGCAATGTATTCAACGAAATATTCACCTAGCTACTGTGCATGAAAAATAATGACTGCTGCAGAAGCAATTCTTGGCGGGAGGAACATGATGCTCTTTTCTTGAAAACTTCTAGGCATTTGCAGCAAGTTTTTATATGTATTATTAAATACATACTAATTGTATTCTTTCATTACCAAAAGCTTTTAGTGAGTTGAATGTACTCAGTTGTTGGCTTGTTTGTTGTTTTTGCTATGGGTTATTTTTTTTTCTTCTTTTTCATTAGGGTCAGCATTTCAATTATCAAAAGGAAAAAAAACCAACCCCACAACCACAAAAACTCTAGTTTATCATTTGCAGTCCCCCCAGTAGATTTCCTTTATAGGAACTATTTACTTTTGTCACTATTCGACCAAACCAACCTAACTCACACATATTTTAGCAGTAAAATAGAGTCTTGGGATCTATTAGCAATAAAGAGGAAACTGCAGGGAAAGACAGAGAATTTTCTAGAAAGGACTATTCTGCACTCGGCTCCCTTTGTTTATTGTTTCTGTCAAAGGTCTGTGTAAATAGCAGATATATCTATCTGCTACATATTGACTGTTCTCACATGGCAGAAGTGCAGTTCAAACCATCACAGCCCTTGTGCTCCAATTTTCAAAATCAAGCAACATCTTCAAGTGTATCATAGCTCCTCCTGGTTACCATGCCAGGCTTCTCCCTGGACAGAAAAGTGTGAATTTTTTCCCCATTTTGAAGTAGTGATATAGCCACACTCTTCCAAAAAATGTGGTTCATTCCAGGTTTGTGCTCCATAGTATCATCAGACATTTGGACTATCAGCCACATTACTGGTATAGGTTTGGTAGGGAGATTAAATTTTCTTTATGATCCAGAGCAGTTCTGTAAGATCTTACTGCTCAAGAATCCCCTTTGAAATGAAAATGTGGAGTCAAATTCAGTATAAGCTAAAACAACAATGTTTGGTCTTTATTTATTTACAAAAGTACATTGTTCCTCATCACATAAGGCTATGGTCTACAAGCTAGTAAACAAAATGTAGATTTCCAATTCAACAGCATGCACACAGAAGTGAGAAAAAAAACAACATTCACAAGCAAAACAAAAACCTTATTTTTATAAGCAGTCCAGAAGGCAGTTTCAAAGCCTGATGGGATGAGCAGCACTCACATTGCATACTAAAACACAAGGTCTAGTGTCCTAAAATTGCCAAGTTTCCTTTGAAAATACTCTGCAAATCCTGGACACCTCAACAGAGGAAAGAGTAGGTTGTGATTGAGGAGGGAGGTCCAATTGAGGGAACTGATGTTTGGAAACCACAGAGGATTAGTTTAACATTGCCTTTTTTTTGCAACTGTTTTTCCTGGGGTCTAGGAACGTGTTCCAGACAGCCCTTCTCCTGCTCCTTCTCTTGAAGAGGGCCGACGACCTGGCAGCCATCCATCCTCTCATCGAAGCAGCAGTGTGTCCAGCTCTCCTGCGCGGACCGAGAGCTCTTCAGACAGAATCCGTAGGTCACATTCTTCTCCTTGTCACCACTTTAAATTTGATTAAGTGCAGCTGGTTTTTCTAATCAAAATGCCCTCGTCTTAAATAGATCTCATATGTATCATGTTCGGAAGTTCAGCTGCAATAACTATCTCCCAACATTATGTTCCCCAGTTTACGGTATCATAATATCTGATGCTACATTAACAGGTACTGATATAAACTGCCATCATGTCATATTAAACATAAAGATATGAGCTATGAAATACAGAATTGCAGCCGGGAAGCAATTTGCTAGATTAGTTTTAGAACTGAACATATAGTGTAAACATTTTTTAAAGGAATTGAGTTTTATTTAATCTGGTTACTCTGGTTTGGTTTCTAAATTGAATCTGACTTCCTAAGCAACATTTTACATGGTAGAATTGCTTGGTAAAGAGAAGAATTAGGTTAAGTCAATTTAACAATATCCATACTTTATATTTTTTTTAAATATAAGAATTTGTAATTGTGAGAAATACAATACAGAGAGTATTATCACTTCATAGCTCACAAGGCGTGGAGTGAAATTAAACCATAGTATCTCAGATTGATACCATTTGTATCAAGTATCCATCCAGGATGTAAATTACATGGCAAAGACCCTGAATTCTATGATATTCCAGTGCAACTGCCTGGAAATCAAGATTTTAAACACATATTATTTTATGCATATTTACTTAAATTCATATTATACTTGCCCATTCCTTTTATTATTGCTCCATTGCAGGTTCTTGTGCTTTTAAAGCATCTTTCCACAGTGGAATTTTTCAGTAGGTGAAAATGGAGGATTTGGCATGCAGATAGAAGGCCATGAAATAGCTATATCAAATACATAATCATGTTGATTAGATGCAGTACATGTGTCTTGAGACTGCTTCCTTTCAGGCTCTCCGCAGACTCAGGAAGCTGACTCGTCATTGACCTTCAGATGAAAGATCTTACATTACTATGTGATGAAAAATGATTTACCAAAGAAAATAAATGAAGCCTGGCCATGACAAGCTGAAAACTCTGTTTTCTTATCACTTGGACAATTCAGAGTGCAGATTAAACTGCAAATTTAATAAATATTAAAAGATTCATAAGTAAAGTTCTGGGAAAAAAAATCTCAGAGCCCTGCATTTTTAATTTTTTTAAAAATTGACTGAATAGTATATATTTTTTACAACTGTTGAAGACCTTTTCCGTTGTTCTTTAAATGAAAAAAAAAAAAGTAAAGTAAATTGAGTGATGCTTATTGTTTTTGCTAAGGAATGGCACTTTTTTCTTCTAAGCACTGGCACTGTTCAGCTTACTCTGCTTACTTAGGAGGAGAGAGAGAGGAGTGGGACCTTTGTATGTTATTTCTTCCAATGTGAACATAACAGAGTTCCTTAAATACTGGATCACTTCAGTAACTTATTTATTATAAAATAACTTTTCTCTCCTATCTGATTTGTTAACATGACACCTGATTCTTAAGCACCTCTGGTTTTGTGCTGCCAGCAAGTGTAAATTTACTACAGAAATATGGGTTGCATATGAAAAAACGCTTTAATGAAAATGGCATAAACCTCTTGCAAATACAGTTTTTTCAGGATAGAAGCTTAGGTATATAAACTGCCTTATATGGGTTTCTGAGGTGTGTTTGAGACTCATGAAGGTCTGTTTGAGAACTGTTGGAAAGAGCTTTTCAAGCTATCTGAGGAGCAAATACACAATTCTGCTGTTGCATAGTATATTTTGAAAAACTGTTTATCACCTAGAAGGCCACAATGCTTCATTTAAAGGAGTTAGGGATAGGGACTGCATGTTGGGAAGGCTAATCTACAAGAGCTTTCATACAACTAACTTAAAAAATATAAATCAGTATCTCTAGTAGAACCTTCTATTCTTTTCTGGTTTGCTTCATTTTGCCTTTCAGTTCTTGTTAAATAAACAGGAAAATGTTTGCAAATATCCAACTTTGCCCAAAGATACTGAAGTCTTCTTTTTAAAATGAATTGTTTTAAGCCAGAAGTAACAGGAAGAAACTCTCCCGCTGTGTGGATACTGATAGCAATAATTAAGTAACTTTGCAATTGTTAGAATTCTTGTATAATTAAGAGGAAGATGATATAAAATAAGTACAAAAGTGCATTGTTACTATGACGGCTGATTTTCTTTCTGCCTGCGCTTGTGTCTAGCAGCTGTCCATCAGAACGGGCTATCTATGAACCAAATGCTGATGGGTTTGTCACCTAATGTCCTGCCTGGTCCAAAGGAGGGTGATCTGGCTGGTCATGACGTGGGACATGAGACAAAAAGAATACACATTGAGAAAGGTAATATGAATATTATGATTTTACTCTTTCAGTGTAAAATCAGTATTCTCTCAGCAGCTAAATAGTATTATAATTATTATTTTTTAAATTGGGATATTTTGTTTTTATTTTTTATTGTTTCACAAGTTAAATTATAACAGGATGATAGCTTTCTTGATTCTTGTACTTTGTGGTCCTTGAGATTAATGAAGAATATTTATATGAGGGAGGAATTTCTTAAATATTACAAAGAGGGATGAGTGAAAACCAGTTTTATATTACTATTGTGTCTCTGGTCCTTATACAACACTGTTTAGATATTAAGTTTCTGTCTCCATCCAGTTGACTTTAATGACCTACTTCCTAAAGGGACTGAGCACCGTGAAAATTAGTCCATGTGTGCAAAAAGGAAAAAGGCTAATACCAAGCCATTAAATTAGGGAATTGCATAAAATGAGGCTGGTACACATTATATAATGGGATTTAAATTTAATTGAGTATATGACCAAAGTGTTTGATCTAGGTGAATAGTCCGCATGCACTTATGCTGATTATGACACCATTTCATCTCTGTTGGTATTCAAAGTTACGTTTCTGTTCAGGCTTGTTACAGGGGATTTTGGAGGGTTGGTGGTGGAATTTTAAAAGGTGTATTCAATGTGTTATGTTTACTTAGTACATGAGAGTTTTAACTGTTACAGACTAGAAACATTATGGTGAAAGTTTAGTAATGTGACATATCCTTAAAAAATATATTCTTTGGGCTTATCAGAAAAATCAGTTCTTTGAGCACAATGAGAAGAAAAGTAAAAGGTGTAATAGTCAGACATTGAAACAGAGCCAGACAAACTGCTGCAGTAATGAAGATTTTAGAATAAGACATTTTGTGCCATATTTTAATAGCTATGATACATTCTCTGTCTTGTGTTTGAACACTGAGATATGAAAAAGAATTAAAATCTGGACAATTCTATTCTGGACAGGTGGCATTTTTAATAGGATTACCAGAAAAATTAATGGAAACAACATTTCTTTTATATAAACCATTTAGTTTGGTTCATTGCACACACAACCTGTTTTAGCTTATACTGTGCCCTCACTCAGCCCCTGCAAATTGTATCCCCGCTGTGAAGTATGATGTGATCAAATAGGTTTGTTTTGAATTTCCATAAATGATTTTATTTCAGCCTTTGAAGTTACTCATTTAAGTGTAATCAGACTGGCAAATCCTGCAAAGAGAAGTACATATTAAGAATTGTGACTATTTTCGCATGTCATTCAGGTTTTTTAAAAGCTTTGTTTCTAATGGTACCGCAAATGTATTTTCCAATCTGTTGCCAGTTCACGTTTTTGCAAGATATGTTCTCAGTAAAACTGCTGAGAACTCTCTTTTTCCCTCAGTCCTTGTTTAGGTCAAACCTTCTATTTTTTGTTCTTTTTTTCCCCTCTGTTCCAGCCTACTGAATTAATGGTAAATATTCATGGGCTATCTAGATTGATAGGGCATACTAAATTAAAAATTGTTTTCTGTCATGACTACATTTATCATGTCTCACATACCAATCTTGTAACTTTAATACTAATCTAATCTGTATTAAAACAAGTGATTTAACTTAGAGATATTTGTGGAGATAGTAATTATCTACTTCTGTCACTGTGAGCTTGCAATCAGATTTCCAAACTGTTGCTTACCACTGCAAATCAGTCAGAATGCAATCATATTTAAAAATGCAAACAAACATAGGTAGGTGGTGGTACTTTTATTGTTGAAGCCCCAAAAGAAAGAAAGGAAAACAGAAATTCTGAATAAGTATCACAAAACATTTAAACATTATTACATTTTCTTTTAAGCCACTTTGTTGGGAGAAATCTATCAGCTAAAATGGCGTTTAATTGAACCCGGAAGAACCTGGGAGATCCTGCCTAGTAAAGGAGGCCCCATCTTTTCTCTTCTTGTCCCCTTTCCATTAAAAGAATGAAAAAAAAGTAATCTCAGAAGGAATCTGAGCTCAGGTCAATGGTGAATTTAAAGGGGGAAAGTTATAACAGAGACAACTGATCAATGTATCAGATTTTGGAAAGGACTTAGCTTATGTCAGAGAGGTGAATCATTTGTCTAACCTGATCTATGAGTTGGATACAGGAGAGAAAATACCATCTATCTGTTATTAACATAAAGAAAAGGAGTTAATGTACCCAGTCCACACAGTTTAGTGTAATATATTTAGAAACAGTTCTTTGCCACTTGCAAACTGAATACCAGTTTGAGGGTATTCAGTCTTTTGAATATTATATGCATTTCTATTAAAAATTCAGCCAGAATCATTATGGGCAGCAAAAATATATATTTTACTGTGGTGGTTTAAACTACCAGTAACTCTCTTGTGCCATTTCGTTTGGATTTTTTTTTTTTTTTAAATTTGCCCTTAGACTATGTTTAAAATCTGTTCTCAGGTTGTGGTGTGTGCAGCCTTGGGTGACCACCTTCCATTGGAGTCAGGTTATCATTGTCTCACCAAGAATCAAATCAGGTTCTACCTATCTGATTTGCTGCCTGTTAAAACTGGAAAGTTTGCATCAGGTCAAATTCGTTGCAGGGAACCAGGACATTTCTGTTCTCAAAGGTCATGTGGAAACTGTGGGTGTTGGGAACATTTTCCAGCTGCTGACTCCAGATGTGCAACTTGGCCACATCCTAGCTTCATGTTGGGGCAAGACCCAATGCACATGTCTGAAGTTCCACCCACTCCCTGGGTTCCATGAGAAGAAAACTTAGATTTGCAAAGGGTTATGTTATGGTCCAGCCAGGTTTGTAGTCTCTTCTAGGGTTACTGCAGGAGACACTGTAGAGCACTTTTTCCCCACGGTTCATACATAACTCAAGATGTCATTATCTCTGTAACCAGAGAAGTCAATTACCCTAGATTTCCAGGATTTTTTCCTTATTAGAACATAGCAGATTTTCCAAATTTACTGAGAGCAGGCTGTAGAAGTGCCAATGAACCTGGGAAGAAGGGGGTAAGTTCAAGTACACGATGTTAGTTCAAGTACTTGACAGCCATCATCAAACCAATGTATCTAATTTTGTAACCTGTAATTATGGACTATTTGATGATGCACATTTGGTTTTATTAGGTCAGATTTCACAAGAAGGACTTAGGTGAAGTATAGGAGGCATAATAGAAAAGATCCATTCTTTTTTTTTACATTAAAAATAAGGCTTTGAGTCTTTTCAGGTAAAGTAAAGTTTCTATGACTCAAAGAGTTTGCTCTAGATAGTCTCTCAATTTTGGTAAGGTATATTTTATCATTTATCCTTGCTCAGCTGTTAGCTGAGGTCCTGCAGATCTCCCTGTCTGAAGTTACGAGAAGTGTATTTTTGATCTTTTCTATGGGGCTGAGTATTCATTCAGCTCTTCAGCAATGTTGTCTGTTAAATCTGAAAATAGCATAGGAAGGAGGACCAAGCAGAAAATCTAAGGGCTAAACTGCTGAATCCTGGTCCTCTTCTTACTCATTGATCTGAAGAGTTCAAAATAATCAATGAAAGTTAAACACACACTCCTTGGAGATGTGGATCCTAATTCCTTGTAGGCAGAAGAGAGAACTGAACTTGTGACACATCACCTGGGCACAATCCCTAATCTCTGTGTTTTGTGTAAAAGACGGACGTATATTTTTCCACCATCCCTTTGCCCTTATGAGCCAGACTCTGGTCATACAGGGTCTGCAAGGCGGAATTTATAGCTCAGTCCTATTGCCAGATTTTCTCTATTTACTCATTCCAGATAGCCGCTTATGATTTCCTGTAGACTTCAGACAGACTATAGTTCTACTTGTTAATTTGATTAGATCCCATTTTGCAGTACCTGGTTTGGGTAAAATTAATTCATGCTGGAAGCAGTGGATGCTCTTAACATCCTGTAACTGGTACCTGCCTGACAATACCTACCCTATGCATTATATAGGAATGTAAGACCCAGTTCACTTCAACACAAGATTTCCTTTTGGGGGACAAACACCTAAAAGTTAGTTGCTTTAACACCAAATTTAGATGCCTAAGTGTTTTATTGGATCTGGCCCTAAGGGCATCAGATTAGAATTTTCTGTCTGCATCAATTTATATTTTTTTAGATTGACACCAACAGCAAATGAAGCCTGAATGTCATGCTTACATTTTAAATTGAATATGTTATTTGAGGTGTTATGGGAAGGACACTCTCTTGTTGGAAACGTGCATGCTGTTTTCTATAACAAAATATAAAATATTCACCATGTTCACAAAGAAGCTAAACTATTTCTTCCAAAAAAGCTTTTAAACTATGATATTAATGGAAATTTCTTAAGTGATTTTCAGATAATCAACAATAACTGCTTCTTAACCACTATGATAGCAGCAATTAAAGTACAACTTTATCAAATCCACATATTAAAAAGTCCCAGTCTTTCTCTCTGTTTCTCTTTTATGTCCCCCTGTAGAGATGTGAGCAATCTTAGACCTCTGGCTAATATCTTATAAAAAAGAATATTAAAATCCAAAAATATCCTGAGTGTAAAATGGAAAATAATTTAAGTAGTCCAAAGGTATAGTTAGAATTGTACTTTCCTGTTAGCAGTCATGCATCAAAAAGACAACTAATGATAAATATGCCATCCTATATAGTTAGATATTCATTCTGCATTATCAGCAGTACATTCTTTTACAATCTATATATAGTGTAAATATGTATCAAGTTTGCTTATTCACCTTAATAAATATGGAAACATTACTTGATATATGCTCAACAATATAAGCTTATTCACCTTAATGAATATAGAAGTACATACGAGTATGTTTTATAAATATGAGAGCCTCAAAGGAAGTTTTAGCATCAACAAAGATTCTCTTCTGTCTGAGCTGTCCTCTAGCAAAGTCAGCTAACAAGTGATCCAGGACTTCGCTTAAATTCTGTTTGTAATTCCTTAAGATGCTGAGTTCAGGCTATGTACTTATACATCATCTAGCACATTGTGAAAGGGATCTTCATTTGAGCGTTAAATACTCCTCAAACCCTAAAGAGATAGCAGTCAAATTTGTAACCTATGACAGATAATATAAAGATCCACTAAATGAAAGGTTTGAGAAAGCTGGTATCACCAAAATAACCTTTAGACACTCTGGTTGCTGGTGTGTCTTTTCACTCAGCCCAAGAGGCTCAAGAATGCTTAAAGTACATTAAAAGCTATTACAGTTAATGGGCTACAAAGGTGAAAAATGAAATTGCAAGTTTTTTCATAATGGGTTGTTATTTACTAAGAAGCCAGAAAACATCTATTTTTGTGGCACAGAAACCACAGAAGCCTTTCATATCATTGACTAGGATGTGAATAGTATGTGTATGCCAGAAGGAGTGCAAAGGTAGTACAAACTTCTGAAAGTTTTTTTCTAGAAAAATACTGGATAAAAGTATTTCTAGAGAGTTTAATTAAGCAATCCTCCAACCAGGCAGTTCTTCTGCAGACTTGTATGCTACTACGGACATTTGTTCTGCTCGGGTAGTAGTCACTTTGACACAATTTATGAGAGATTTGCTGTACAGTTTTATTTGACAGGTCTGCATAATTTCCAAAACATTCCAGGTGAACTGGGCTCATTGCAGCCTAATTACATATGTGCATACCCGTTATTCTGTATTTACACTGACTCAAATGCATCTTGGGCACATCTTTCTGAATATGCTCAAATGAGTTACAAGTGTACAAAAGATCTGGAATGTTCTAAATCTGTTAAAACAACTCTGCATATACAGTTTCTTTATGCTTTGTGCCTGAAAAGGTTCCCCAAAAGTACTTTCTTCTTATGTTTCTTTTCTTTTTTATGTCTTTCTTTTCAGTGGTCATTACATGTCTTTCCTGTAATAGACGTTTGAATAGTCTTTATAGTCTTTGATGGTCTTTATTACAAATAGAGGGGAGGGGAGCTAAAAAACCCTTTGAAATAGTTTGTGTGCTCTTTTTCATTTTTTTAATGAATTGTTAAACAAAAGATATAATCGTAATGGATAAGATGTTCAAAAGAACTTTTTTCATCATGCTACTACATTGCAGTTTTTAAATCATTAGTTCCCTTTGTGTTTGCTGCTAGGAAAGATACATTATTGGGAATGAAGTTGATGAAGTTACAGCTGTTCCCACTAAGAGAGGATATGTCCCGTAACACCATGAAGATGACCACACAAATATGTTTCTGTGTCTCTAAAGTAGTTATTTTTAGTTTTCCATTTTGCTAGTTAAAAAATGCATTCAAAAAAAGAAGAAAAGAATACACAATGTGTCTCGGTGCCCTGGAATTGAATTCTGAAGACATTAATTGTTTTGTAAATTTAATGGGAATATGGAGTCTACATATTCTTTCTGAAAACACACTTGAGTGAATGCCCTGGCTTTAATGGAAGAAAACATTTCTCTGCTAGGCTTTTTTTGTACCAC